>NC_079189.1:25122195-25344695 GCF_029499605.1 Hyla sarda
TACTATAATACTGCTCCTATGTACAAGAATATAACTATTATAATACTCCTCCTATACACAAGAATATAACTACTATAATACTGCCTCCTATATACAAGAATATAACTACTATAATACTGCTCCCTATATACAAGAATATAACTACTATAATACTGCTCCTTTATACAAGAATATAACTACTATAATACTGCCTCCTATATACAAGAATATAACTACTATAATACTGCTCCTATGTACAAGAATATAATTACTATAATACTATCCCCTATATCAGGGGTCTCAAACTGGTGGCCCTCCTGATGTTGCAAAACTTCAACCCCTGCCCTATATACAAGAATATAAGTACTATAATACTGCTCCTATGTACAAGAATATAACTACTATAATACTGCTCCTATATACAAGAATATAACTACTATAATACTTCCTTCTATGTACAAGAATATAACTACTATAACACTGATCCTATATACAAGAATATAACTACTATAATACTGCCTCCTATGTACAAAAATATAACTACTATAATATTGCTCCTATATACAAGAATATAACTACTATAATACTGCCTCCTATGTATAAAAATATAACTACTATAATACTGCTCCTATATACAAGAATATAACTACTATAATACTGCCTCCTATGTACAAGAATATAACTACTATAATACTGCTCCTATATACAAGAATATAACTACTATAATACTACCTCCTATGTACAAGAATATAACTACTACAATACTGCCTCCTATATACAAGAATATAACTACTATAATACTGCTCCTATGTACAAGAATATAACTACTACAATACTGCCTCCTATATACAAGAATATAACTACTATAATACTGCTCCTATATACAAGAATATAACTACTATAATACTGCTCCTATATACAAGAATATAACTACTATAATACTGCTCCTATGTACAATAATATAACTACTATAATACTGCTCCTATGTACAAGAATATAACTACTATAATGCTGTCTCCTATGTACAAGAATATAACTACTATAATGCTGTCTCCTATGTACAAGAATATAACTACTATAATACTACCTCCTATGTACAAGAATATAACTACTATAATACTGCCTCTGTTACGCCGAGCGCTCCGGGTCCCCGCTCCTCCCCGGAGCGCTCGCTTCACCTCCTCCGCTGCAGCGCCCCGGTCACGTCCTCTGACCCGGGGCGCTGCGATCCTGCTGCTAGCCGGGATGCGATTCGCGATGCGGGTAGCGCCCGCTCGCGATGCGCACCCCGGCTCTCCTACCTGACTCGCTCCCCGTCTGTTCTGTCCCGGCGCGCGCGGCCCCGCTCCCTAGGGCGCGCGCGCGCCGGGTCTCTGCGATTTAAAGGGCCACTGCGCCGCTGATTGGCGCAGTGGTTCCAATTAGAGTTATCACCTGTGCACTCCCTATATTACCTCACTTCCCTTGCACTCCCTTGCCGGATCTTGTTGCCTTAGTGCCAGTGAAAGCGTTCCTTGTGTGTCCCTTGCCAGTGTTTCCAGACCTTCTGCCGTTGCCCCTGACTACGATCCTTGCTGCCTGCCCCGACCTTCTGCTACGTCCGACCTTGCTTCTGCCTACTCCCTTGTACCGCGCCTATCTTCAGCAGCCAGAGAGGTGAGCCGTTGCTAGTGGATACGACCTGGTCACTACCGCCGCAGCAAGACCATCCCGCTTTGCGGCGGGCTCTGGTGAAAACCAGTAGTGGCTTAGAACCGGTCCACTAGCACGGTCCACGCCAATCCCTCTCTGGCACAGAGGGTCCACTACCTGCCAGCCGGCATCGTGACAGTAGATCCGGCCATGGATCCCGCTGAAGTTCCTCTGCCAGTTGTCGCTGACCTCACCACGGTGGTCGCCCAGCAGTCACAACAGATTGCGCAACAAGGCCAACAGCTGTCTCAACTGACCGTTATGCTACAACAGTTGCTACCACAGCTTCAGCAGTCATCTCCTCCGCCAGCTCCTGCACCTCCTCCGCAGCGAGTGGCCGCTCCTGGGATACGCTTATCCTTGCCGGATAAGTTTGATGGGGACTCTAAGTTTTGCCGTGGCTTCCTTTCCCAATGTTCCCTGCATCTGGAGATGATGTCGGACCTGTTTCCCACTGAAAGGTCTAAGGTGGCTTTCGTAGTCAGTCTTCTGTCCGGAAAAGCCCTGTCATGGGCCACACCGCTCTGGGACCGCAATGACCCCGTCACTGCCTCAGTACACTCCTTCTTCTCGGAAATCCGAAGTGTCTTTGAGGAACCTGCCCGAGCCTCTTCTGCTGAGACTGCCCTGTTGAACCTGGTCCAGGGTAATTCTTCCGTTGGCGAGTATGCCGTACAATTCCGTACACTTGCTTCAGAATTGTCCTGGAATAATGAGGCCCTCTGCGCGACCTTCAAAAAAGGCCTATCCAGCAACATTAAAGATGTTCTGGCCGCACGAGAAATTCCTGCTAATCTACATGAACTTATTCACCTAGCCACTCGCATTGACATGCGTTTTTCTGAAAGGCGTCAGGAACTCCGCCAAGATATGGACTCTGTTCGCACGAGGCGTTTCGTCTCCTCGGCTCCTCTCTCCTCTGGTCCCCTGCAATCTGTTCCTGTGCCTCCCGCCGTGGAGGCTATGCAGGTCGACCGGTCTCGCCTGACACCTCAAGAGAGGACACGACGCCGTATGGAGAACCTCTGCCTGTACTGTGCTAGTACCGAACACTTCCTGAGGGATTGTCCTATCCGTCCTCCCCGCCTGGAAAGACGTACGCTGACTCCGCACAAAGGTGAGACAGTCCTTGATGTCTACTCCGCTTCTCCACGTCTTACTGTGCCTGTGCGGATGTCTGCTTCTGCCTTCTCCTTCTCTACAGTGGCCTTCTTGGACTCTGGTTCTGCAGGAAATTTTATTTTGGCCTCTCTCGTCGACAGGTTCAACATCCCAGTGACCAGTCTCGCCAGACCCCTCTACATCAATTGTGTAAATAATGAAAGATTGGACTGTACCATACGTTTCCGCACGGAGCCCCTTCTTATGAGCATCGGATCTCATCATGAGAGGATTGAACTTTTGGTCCTCCCCAATTGCACCTCGGAGATTCTCCTTGGACTTCCCTGGCTTCAACTTCATTCCCCAACCCTGGATTGGTCCACTGGGGAGATCAAGAGTTGGGGGTCCTCTTGTTCCAAGAACTGTCTAAAACCGGTTCCCAGTAACCCTTGCCGTAACTCTGTGGTTCCTCCAGTAACCGGTCTCCCCAAGGCCTATATGGACTTCGCGGATGTTTTCTGCAAAAAACAAGCTGAGACTCTACCTCCTCACAGGCCTTATGATTGCCCTATCGACCTCCTCCCGGGTACTACTCCACCCCGGGGCAGAATTTATCCTCTCTCTGCCCCAGAGACTCTTGCCATGTCCGAATACGTCCAGGAGAATCTAAAAAGGGGCTTTATCCGTAAATCCTCCTCTCCTGCCGGAGCCGGATTTTTCTTTGTCTCCAAAAAAGATGGCTCCCTACGTCCTTGCATTGACTACCGCGGTCTTAATAAAATCACGGTTAAGAACCGCTACCCCTTACCCCTCATCTCTGAACTCTTTGATCGCCTCCAAGGTGCCCACATCTTCACTAAATTGGACTTAAGAGGCGCCTATAACCTCATCCGCATCAGAGAGGGGGACGAGTGGAAAACGGCATTTAACACCAGAGATGGACACTTTGAGTATCTGGTCATGCCCTTTGGACTGTGCAATGCCCCTGCCGTCTTCCAAGACTTTGTCAATGAAATTTTTCGTGATCTATTATACTCCTGTGTTGTGGTATATCTGGACGATATCCTAATTTTTTCTGCCAATCTAGAGGAACACCGCCGGCATGTCCGTATGGTTCTTCAGAGACTTCGTGACAACCAACTCTATGCCAAAATTGAGAAATGTCTGTTTGAATGCCAATCTCTTCCTTTTCTAGGATATTTGGTCTCTGGCCAGGGACTACAGATGGATCCAGACAAACTCTCTGCCGTCTTAAATTGGCCACGCCCCTCCGGACTCCGTGCTATCCAACGTTTTTTGGGGTTCGCCAATTATTACAGGCAATTTATTCCACATTTTTCTACCATTGTGGCTCCTATCGTGGCTTTAACCAAGAAAAATGCTGATCCCAAGTCCTGGCCTCCTCAAGCAGAAGACTCCTTTAAACAACTCAAGTCTGCCTTTTCTTCGGCTCCCGTGCTCTCCAGACCTGACCCTTCCAAACCCTTCCTATTGGAGGTTGATGCCTCCTCAGTAGGAGCTGGAGCTGTTCTTCTACAAAAAAATCCTTCCGGGCATGCTGTCACTTGTGGTTTTTTCTCTAGGACCTTCTCTCCAGCGGAGAGGAACTACTCCATCGGGGATCGAGAACTTCTAGCCATTAAATTAGCACTTGAGGAATGGAGGCATCTGCTGGAGGGATCAAGATTTCCTGTTATTATCTACACCGACCACAAGAACCTCTCCTACCTCCAGTCGGCCCAACGGCTGAATCCTCGCCAGGCCCGGTGGTCTCTGTTCTTTGCCCGATTTAATTTTGAGATTCACTTTCGTCCTGCCGATAAGAACATTAGAGCCGATGCTCTCTCTCGTTCCTCGGATGCCTCAGAAGTTGATCTCCCTCCGCAACACATCATTCCACCTGACTGCCTGATCTCCACTTCTCCTGCCTCCATCAGACAGACTCCTCCAGGAAAGACCTTTGTTTCTCCACGCCAACGCCTCGGAATCCTCAAATGGGGTCACTCCTCCCATCTCGCAGGTCATGCGGGCATCAAGAAATCTGTGCAACTCATCTCCCGCTTCTATTGGTGGCCAACTCTGGAGACGGATGTTGGGGACTTTGTGCGAGCCTGCACTATCTGTGCCCGGGATAAGACTCCTCGCCAGAAGCCCGCTGGTTTTCTTCATCCTCTGCCTGTCCCCGAACAGCCTTGGTCTCTGATTGGTATGGATTTTATTACTGATTTACCCCCTTCCCGTGGCAACACCGTTATTTGGGTGGTCGTTGATCGATTCTCCAAAATGGCACATTTCATTCCTCTTCCTGGTCTTCCTTCTGCGCCTCAGTTGGCTAAACAATTTTTTGTACACATTTTTCGTCTTCACGGGTTGCCTACGCAGATTGTCTCGGATAGAGGGGTCCAATTCGTGTCTAAATTCTGGAGAGCTCTCTGTAAACAACTCAAGATTAAATTAAATTTTTCCTCTGCATATCATCCCCAGTCCAATGGACAAGTAGAAAGAATTAACCAGATCCTGGGTGATTATTTGCGACATTTTGTTTCCTCCCGCCAGGATGACTGGGCAGATCTCCTTCCATGGGCCGAATTCTCGTATAACTTCAGGGTCTCTGAATCTTCCTCCAAATCCCCATTTTTCGTGGTGTACGGCCGTCACCCTCTTCCCCCCCTCCCTACCCCCTTGCCCTCTGGTCTGCCCGCTGTGGATGAAATTTCTCGTGACCTTTCCATTATATGGAGAGAGACCCAAAATTCTCTCTTACAGGCTTCTTCACGCATGAAGAGGTTCGCGGATAAGAAAAGAAGAGCTCCCCCCGTTTTTTCCCCTGGAGACAAGGTATGGCTCTCCGCTAAATATGTCCGCTTCCGTGTCCCTAGCTACAAGTTGGGACCACGCTATCTTGGTCCTTTCAAAATTCTGTGTCAAATTAATCCTGTCTCTTATAAACTTCTTCTTCCTCCTTCTCTTCGTATCCCTAATGCCTTTCACGTCTCTCTTCTCAAACCACTCATCCTCAACCGTTTTTCTCCCAAATCTGTTCCTCCCACTCCTGTTTCCGGCTCCTCGGACGTCTTCTCGGTCAAGGAGATTTTGGCTGCCAAAAAGGTCAGAGGAAAAAATTTTTTTTTAGTAGACTGGGAGGGTTGTGGTCCTGAAGAGAGATCCTGGGAACCTGAGGACAACATCCTTGACAAAAGTCTGCTCCTCAGGTTCTCAGGCTCCAAGAAGAGGGGGAGACCCAAGGGGGGGGGTACTGTTACGCCGAGCGCTCCGGGTCCCCGCTCCTCCCCGGAGCGCTCGCTTCACCTCCTCCGCTGCAGCGCCCCGGTCACGTCCTCTGACCCGGGGCGCTGCGATCCTGCTGCTAGCCGGGATGCGATTCGCGATGCGGGTAGCGCCCGCTCGCGATGCGCACCCCGGCTCTCCTACCTGACTCGCTCCCCGTCTGTTCTGTCCCGGCGCGCGCGGCCCCGCTCCCTAGGGCGCGCGCGCGCCGGGTCTCTGCGATTTAAAGGGCCACTGCGCCGCTGATTGGCGCAGTGGTTCCAATTAGAGTTATCACCTGTGCACTCCCTATATTACCTCACTTCCCTTGCACTCCC
This sequence comes from Hyla sarda, assembly GCF_029499605.1. Lineage (NCBI taxonomy): Eukaryota > Metazoa > Chordata > Amphibia > Anura > Hylidae > Hyla > Hyla sarda. Next base: position 25,128,573 of record NC_079189.1, read on the forward strand.
TTGCCGGATCTTGTTGCCTTAGTGCCAGTGAAAGCGTTCCTTGTGTGTCCCTTGCCAGTGTTTCCAGACCTTCTGCCGTTGCCCCTGACTACGATCCTTGCTGCCTGCCCCGACCTTCTGCTACGTCCGACCTTGCTTCTGCCTACTCCCTTGTACCGCGCCTATCTTCAGCAGCCAGAGAGGTGAGCCGTTGCTAGTGGATACGACCTGGTCACTACCGCCGCAGCAAGACCATCCCGCTTTGCGGCGGGCTCTGGTGAAAACCAGTAGTGGCTTAGAACCGGTCCACTAGCACGGTCCACGCCAATCCCTCTCTGGCACAGAGGGTCCACTACCTGCCAGCCGGCATCGTGACAGCCTCCTATATACAAGAATATAACTACTATAATACTGCTCCTATGTACAAGAATATAACTACTATAATACTGCTCCTATATACAAGAATATAACTGCTATAATACTGCTCCTATGTACAAGAATATAACTACTATAATGCTGTCTCCTATGTACAAGAATATAACTACTATAATGCTGTCTCCTATGTACAAGAATATAACTACTATAATACTACCTCCTATGTACAAGAATATAACTACTATAATACTGCTCCCTATATACAAGAATATAGCTACTATAATACTGCTCCTATATACAAGAATATAACTACTATAATACTGCTCCTATATACAAGAATATAACTACTATAATACTGCTCCCTATATACAAGAATATAACTACTATAATACTGCTCCCTATATACAAGAATATAACTACTATAATACTGCCTCCTATATACAAGAATATAACTACTATAATACTGCTCCCTATATACAAGAATATAACTACTATAATACTGCCTCCTATATACAAGAATATAACTACTATAATACTGCCTCCTATATACAAGAATATAGCTACTATAATACTGCTCCTATATACAAGAATATAATTACTATAATACTGCTCCTATATACAAGAATATAACTACTATAATACTGCTCCCTATATACAAGAATATAACTACTATAATACTGCTCCCTATATACAAGAATATAACTACTATAATACTGCCTCCTATACACAAGAATATAACTACTATAATACTGCTCCCTATATACAAGAATATAACTACTATAATACTGCCTCCTATATACAAGAATATAACTACTATAATACTGCCTCCTATATACAAGAATATAACTACTATAATACTGCTCCTATATACAAGAATATAATTACTATAATACTGCTCCTATGTACAAGCATATAACTATTATAATACTGCTCCTATACACAAGAATATAACTACTATAATACTGCCTCCTATATACAAGAATATAACTACTATAATACTGCTCCTATATACAATAATATAACTACTATAATACTGTTCCTATATACAAAAATATAACTACTATAATACTGCTCCTATATACAAGAATATAATTACTATAATATTATCCCCTATAAACAAGAATATAACTACTATAATACTGCTCCCTATATACAAGAATATAACTACTATAATACTGCCTCCTATATACAAGAATATAACTACTATAATACTGCTCCTATATACAAGAATATAATTACTATAATACTGCTCCTATGTACAAGAATATAACTATTATAATACTGCTCCTATACACAAGAATATAACTACTATAATACTGCCTCCTATATACAAGAATATAACTACTATAATACTGCTCCCTATATACAAGAATACAACTACTATAATACTGCTCCTTTATACAAGAATATAACTACTATAATACTGCTCCTATGTACAAGAATATAACTACTATAATACTGCCTCCTATATACAAGAATATAACTACTATAATACTGCCTCCTATGTACAAGAATATAACTACTATAATACTGCCTCCTATATACAAGAATATAACTACTATAATACTGCTCCTATATACAATAATATAACTACTATAATACTGCTCCTATATACAAGAATATAACTACTATAATACTGCCTTCTATATACAAGAATATAACTACTATAATACTGCCCCTATATACAAGAATATACCTACTATAATACTGCTCCTATATACTAGAATATAACTACTATAATACTGCCCCTATATACAATAATATAACTACTATAATACTGCTCCTATATACAAGAATATAATTACTATAATACTGCTCCTATATACAAGAATATAATTACTATAATACTGCCCCTATATACAAGAATATAACTACTATAATACTGCTCCTATATACAAGAATATAACTACTATAATACTGCTCCTATATACAAGAATATAACTACTATAATACTTCTCCTATATACAAGAATATAACTACTATAATACTGCCTCCTATATACAAGAATATAACTACTATAATACTGCTCCTATATACAAGAATATAACTACTATAATACTGCTCCTATATACAAGAATATAACTACTATAATATTGCTCCTATGTACAAGAATATAATTACTATAATACTGCTCCTATGTACAAGAATATAACTACTATAATACTGCCTCCTATATACAAGAATATAACTACTATAATACTGCTCCTATATACAAGAATATAACTACTATAATACTGCTCCTATATACAAGAATATAACTACTATAATACTGCTCCTATATACAATAATATGACTACTATAATACTGCCTCCTATATACAAGAATAAAACTACTATAATACTGCCTCCTATGTACAAGAATATAATTACTATAATATTATCCCCTATATCAGGGGTCTCAAACTAGTGGCCCTCCAGATGTTGCAAAACTTCAACCCCTGCCCTATATACAAGAATATAACTACTGTAATACTTAAAATAAATAGAGGGGGGCAAATGATAGTGTTTTAAATCTGTCTCGGCCCACTCAGATAAAGGGAAACTGCAGTTCCCTATACAATTATGCTAGTGAATTTACTCACAGTTATTAGAACACAGTGGACCTTGACATGAGATTTTAACGTTTTGGTCACAAATATTTTATCAGAGCACCATTAAAAGTTAAGTTTTAGGGAAGTCTCCCTGCAATAGGGATCTTGTGCCCTGCGCTTTCTTTGCCCCGGGTTTTAGGAATTTTTCGTAGAAAGTGATCCCTGACTTCCTTTAGGGACCAGTTGTGTATATACTGTAATACTTGTCTCGTATAAGTACAAGACTATATCTACTTCATTTCTACAGAATTGAACTGCTAAAATACAGATAGATATGAGATAGATAGATAGATATGGGATAGATAGATATGAGATAGATAGATAGATATGAGATAGATAGATATGAGATAGATAGATAGATATGAGATAGATAGATAGATATGAGATAGATAGATATGAGATAGATAGATATGAGATAGATAGATATGAGATAGATAGAAATGAGATAGATAGATATGAGATAGATAGATAGATATGAGATAGATAGATAGATATGAGATAGATAGATATGAGATAGATAGATATGAGATAGATAGATATGAGATAGATAGATATGAGATAGATAGATATGAGATAGATAGATATGAGATAGATAGATATGAGATAGATAGATATGAGATAGATATGTAGATAGATATGAGATAGATAGATATGAGATAGATAGATATGAGATAGATAGATATGAGATAGATAGATATGAGATAGATATGAGATAGATAGATAGATAGATAGATAGACATGAGATAGATAGATATGAGATAGATATGAGATAGATATGAGATAGATAGATAGATAGATAGATAGATATGATATAGATAGATATGAGATAGATAGATATGAGATAGATAGATAGATATGAGATAGATAGATATGAGATAGATAGATATGAGATAGATAGATAGATATGAGATAGATAGATAGATATGAGATAGATATGAGATAGATAGATATGAGATAGATAGATATGAGATAGATAGATAGATAGATATGAGATAGATAGATATGAGATAGATAGATATGAGATAGATAGATAGATAGATAGATAGATATGAGATAGATAGATAGATAGATATGATATAGATAGATATGATATAGATAGATAGGAGATAGATAGATAGATAGATATGAGATAGATATAGATATGAGAGAGAGAGATATGAGATAGATAGATATGAGATATAGATAGATATGAGATAGATAGATATGAGAGAGATAGATAGATATGAGATAGATAGATAGATAGATATGAGATAGATAGATATGAGATAGATAGATAGATAGAGAGATAGATAGAGAGATAGATAGATATGAGAGAGATAGATGGATATGAGATAGATGATAGATAGATATGAGATAGATAGATAGATAGATAGATATGAGATAGATAGATAGATAGATGTGAGATAGATAGAGAGATATGAGATAGATAGATAGATAGATAGATGTGAGATAGATAGATAGATAGATGTGAGATAGATAGAGAGATATGAGATAGATAGATAGATAGATGTGAGATAGATAGATAGATATGAGATAGATAGATATGAGATAGATAGATGATAGATAGATAGATAGATAAGTTTGATATGGCTTTGCCATGAAGCAGTATAGCAGTATACAGTATAAGAAGCACCATGGTGTTTTGTATGATATTGTGACCCCGCACTGTTGCGGTGCGGCACGTGTTTCGTGCTCACACAAGTGTTGCTGATCGTGCACACTAAAAATATAAAAACAGGAAGAGCGCGGAGAGATATTATCTATGTGGCGGGTGGCCCCGCGCCCTGTGCTCAGCCTCCATTGTTCTGAGGCTCATAAATAACAGAAATAAGAGACATCATTTGTATCTCGGATCAGACCTTTGGGTCCCCTATTTAAAGGGATATTATACAACTGAGACTTTGTTACAATTGTGTAAAAGGCTGGATCAGCGCTCTTCAAACTGTGGTCCTCCAGCTGTTGCAAAACTACAACTCCCAGCATGCCCGGACAGCCAACGGCTGTCCGGGCATGCTGGGAGTTGTAGTTTTGCAACAGCTGGAGGTCCAGTGTTTGGAGACCACTGGTGTAGACAAGCTGAACTCCTCATCGCCAGCTGAACATATCTCTCTCCTGTTTGTTACAATGTATCAGTGCAGTAGAGATTTAAGGAGAGACCTATGAAAACCAGTGCAGAGGAAAAGTTGCCCAGTTGCCCATAGCAACCAATCAGATCGCTGCTTTCATTTTCCAGAGGCCTTTTCAAAAATGAAAGCAGCGATCTGATTGGTTGCTATGGGCAACAGGTTAACTTTTGATAGATCTCCCCCATAGCCACCTACACACACGTCTTTACAAAGTCCTATTCACACAAGTTTCAGGTTTAGAATTTTAGTGCAGAATCGAAAAATTTTTTAAACGAAACCGCGATTCAACCTACAATGTATTTGGAAAGTTTTCAGACCCTTTTACTGTATTTACATGATGTTATGGTGCAGCCTCGTGCTAAAAATAAAATAAAAATCTAGTTTTTCCCATTGTTTTTCCCTCAATACCCCATAATGAAAACGCAAAAAAAATGAATTTTACTTTTGCACATAAAAAACTAAAATTTTGTATTCAGACCCTTTGCTAAGACGCTGTAAAATGTATCTCTGGCTCCTCCCATTTCTCTCGATCCTCTCTAAAATGTTTCTCCACCTTGTTTGGAGCCATCTGTGGTAAATTCTATATAAGGTCTCACAGCCGACAATGCCTATCAGAGCAAAAACCAAGCCAAGAGGGGGAAATAACTGCCTGTAGAGCTCAGAGACAGGATTTGGAAAGACACAGTCCTGTCTATATAAGGTCTCACAGCCGACAATGCCTATCAGAGCAAAAACCAAGCCAAGAGGGGGAAATAACTGCCTGTAGAGCTCAGAGACAGGATTCGGAAAGACACAGCCCTGTCTATATAAGGTCTTACAGCCGACAATGCCTATCAGAGCAAAAACCAAGCCAAGAGGCGGAAATAACTGCCTGTAGAGCTCAGAGACAGGATTCGGAAAGACACAGCCCTGTCTATATAAGGTCTCACAGCCGACAATGCCTATCAGAGCAAAAACCAAGCCAAGAGGGGGAAATAACTGCCTGTAGAGCTCAGAGACAGGATTTGGAAAGACACAGTCCTGTCTATATAAGGCCTCACAGCCGACAATGCCTATCAGAGCAAAAACCAAGCCAAGAGGGGGAAATAACTGCCTGTAGAGCTCAGAGACAGGATTTGGAAAGACACAGCCCTGTCTATATAAGGTCTCACAGCCGACAATGCCTATCAGAGCAAAAACCAAGCCAAGAGGGGGAAAAAACTGCCTGTAGAGCTCACAGACAGGATTTGGAAAGACACAGCCCTGTCTATATAAGGTCTCACAGCCGACAATGCCTTTCAGAGCAAAAAACCAAGCCAAGAGGGGGAAATAACTGCCTGTAGAGCTCAGAGACAGGGTTTGGAAAGACACAGCCCTGTCTATATAAGATCTCACAGCCGACAATGCCTATCAGAGCAAAAACCAAGCCAAGAGGTGGAAATAACTGCCTGTAGAGCTCAGAGACAGGATTTGGAAAGACACAGCACTGTCTATATAAGGTCTCACAGCCGACAATGCCTATCAGAGCAAAAACCAAGCCAAGAGGGGGAAATAACTGCCTGTAGAGCTCAGAGACAGGATTTGGAAAGACACAGTCCTGTCTATATAAGATCTCACAGCTGGCAATGTGTATCAGAGCAAAAAACCAAGCCAAGAGGGGGGAAATAACTGCCTGTAGAGCTCAGAGACAGGATTTGGAAAGACACAGTCCTGTCTATATAAGATCTCACAGCTGGCAATGTGTATCAGAGCAAAAACCAAGCAATGAGGGGAAATAACTGCCTGTAGAGCTCAGAGACAGGATTTGGAAAGACACAGCCCTGTCTATATAAGGTCTCACAGCCGACAATGCCTATCAGAGCAAAAACCAAGCTAAGAGGGGGAAATAACTGCCTGTACTGCTCAGAGACAGGGTTTGGAAAGGCACAGCCCTGTCTATATAAGATCTCACAGCCGACAATGCCTATCAGAGCAAAAACCAAGCCAAGAGGGGGAAATAATTGCCTGTAGAGCTCAAAGACAGGATTTGGAAAGACACAGCCCTGTCTATATAAGATTGCACAGCCAACAATGCCTATCAGAGCAAAAACCAAACTAAGCGGAGGAAATAACTGCCTGTACTGCTCAGAGACAGGATTTGGAAAGACACAGCTATGTCTATATAAGGTCTCACAGCCGACAATGCCTATCAGAGCAAAAAAACAAGCCAAGAGGGGGAAATAACTGCCTGTATAGCTCAGAGACAGTATTTGGAAAGACACAGACCTGTCTATATAAGATCTCACAGCCGACAATGCCTATCAGAGCAAAAACCAAGCAATGAGGGGGAAATAACTGCCTTTAGAGCTCAGAGACAGGATTTGGAAAGACACAGTCCTGTCTATATAAGATCTCACAGCTGGCAATGTGTATCAGAGCAAAAACCAAGCAATGAGGTGGAAATTACTGCCTGTAGAGGTCAGAGACAGGATTTGGAAAGACACAGCCCTGTCTATATAAGATCTCACAGCTGGCAATGTGTATCAGAGCAAAAATCAAACAATGAGGTGGAATTTACTGCTTGTAGAGCTCAGAGACAGGATTTGGAAAGACACAGTCCTGTCTATATAAGATCTCACAGCTGGCAATGTGTATCAGAGCAAAAACCAAGCAATGAGGAAGAAATAACTGCCTGTAGAGCTCAGAGACAGGATTTGGAAAGAGACAGCCCTGTCTACATAAGATCGCACAGCTGCCAATGTATCAGAGCAAAAAACTGAGCCATGAGGAGAAAAGAACTGCTTATAGAGCTCAGAGACAGAACTGCTTATAGAGCTCAGAGACAGGATTGTTTGGGGCACAAATCTGGAGAAGGGTACAAAAACATTTCTGCTATAATGAAATGAAAGTTACCAAGAGCAGAGTGGTTTCCATAATTCTTACATGGAAGAAGTTTGGAACAACCAGGACTCTTCCTGATGCCCCGACAAACTAAGGAATCGGGGGAGAGATGACAAAGAACCCAATGGTCACTCTGGATAGGCTCCAGAGATTCTGTGTGCAGATGGGAAAAACTTCCAGAAGGTCCAGAACTATCACTGCAGCCTTCACAATCTGCGCTTTATGGCAGAGGGTTCAGAAACAAGCCTCAACTCAGAAAGAGACACATGAAAGCCAAATGGACTTTATAAAAAAAAAAAATACCTAAAAGATCATCAGTCTGAGAAACAAGATTCTTTGGTCTGATGAAACCAAGATTGTACTTTCTGGCCTCAATTCTAAGCGTCATGTCTGGAGGAAACCGGGCACTGCCCACCACCTGCCCAATACTATCCTTACAGTTAAGCATGGTAGGGGCAGCATCATGTTGTGGGGACAAGAAGACTGGTCAGGGTTTAGGGAAAGATGAATGGAGCAAAGTACAGAGATATTTTTAATGAAAACCTGATCTAGAGCGCTCTGGACCTCAGACTGGACTGAACAACAACAAGACAATGACCCTAAGCACACAGCCAAGACAACACAGAAGCGGCTTAGGGACAACTCTGAATGTCATTGAGTTGTTCAGCCCGAACGCAATGGAACATCTCTGGAGAGACCTGAAAATGGCTTCCACCGACGGTCCCCATCCAACCTGACAGAGCCCGAGAGGATCTGCAGAGAAGAATGGCAGAAAATACCCAAATCCAGGAGTTTTCCAAACAGTGTGTCTCAGGTTGTTGCAAAACTACAACTCTCAGCATCCCTGGACAGCCTTTGGCTGTACGGGCATACCGGAAATTGTAGTTATGCAACAGCTGGAGACACACTGTTTGGAAAACACTGTTCTAAACTGTAATTTTCCTATTACACATCACTGGCCAAGCACACTGTGACCACACCACAATAGCCAAAGTCTTCACATAGCTCTAATGCCGGGAAGACAAACAATTCCAAACAACAGATAAACTGGTGACATGTATAGAAATGTTGGCACCAGAAAAAGGTACCAAGTGCACCCAGACAGAAATGACAGGCTCCAAGACCTTGAAGATCATGTTCTGAGACAGCCTTGGGTATGAGGAATGAACATTAATTATTGATAGACAAATCAACCTGATATGGAGGAAGTGGAGAGGAAAACAAACATATGGGTGTATCATTAGAAGATAGTAGAACTTTTATAAAACATCCCCAGAATACAAGAATCTAACAACTATAATACTGCTCCTATATACAAGAATATAATTACTATAATACTGCTCCTATATACAAGAATATAACTACTATAATACTGCTCCTATATACAAGAATATAACTACTATAATACTGCCTCCTATATACAAGAATATAACTACTATAATACTGCTCCTATATACAAGAATATAACTACTATAATACTGCTCCTATATACAAGAATATAACTACTATAATACTGCTCCTATGTACAAGAATATAACTACTATAATACTGCTCCTATATACAAGAATATAACTACTATAATACTGCTCCTATATACAAGAATATAACTACTATAATACTGCTCCTATGTACAAGAATATAACTACTATAATACTGTCCCTATATACAAGAATATTATAACTATAATACTGCTCCTATGTACAAGAATATAACTATTATAATACTGCTCCCTATGTACAAGAATATAACTACTATAATACTGCTCCTATATACAAGAATATAACTACTATAATACTGCTCCTATATACAAGAATATAACTACTATAATACTGCTCCCTATGTACAAGAATATAACTACTATAATACTGCCTCCTATATACAAGAATATAACTACTATAATACTATTCCTATATACAAGAATATAACTACTATAATACTGCTCCTATATACAAGAATATAACTACTATAATACTGCTCCTATATACAAGAATATAACTACTATAATACTACTCCTATATACAAGAATATTGCTACTATAATACTGCCTCCTATGTACAACAATATAACTACTATAATACTGCCTCCTATATACAAGAATATATCTACTATAATACTGCTCCTATATACAAGAATATAACTACTATAATACTGCTCCTATATACAAGAATATAACTACTATAATACTGCCTCCTATATACAAGAATATAACTACTATAATACTGCTCCCTATGTACAAGAATATAACTACTATAATACTGCCTCCTATATACAAGAATATAACTACTATAATACTACCTCCTATATACAAGAATATAACTACTATAATACTGCTCTTATATACAAGAATATAACTACTATAATACTGCTCCTATATACAAGAAAATAACTACTATAATACTGCTCCTATATACAAGAATATAACTACTATAATACTGCTCCTATGTACAAGAAAATAACTACTATAATACTGCCCCCCTATGTCCAAGAATATAACTACTAAAATACTAACTCCTATGTACAAGAATATAACTACTATAATACTGCTCCTATATACAAGAATATAACTACTATAATACTGCTCCTATGTACAAGAATATAACTACTATAATACTGCTCCTATATACAAGAATATAACTACTATAATACTGCTCCTATATACAAGAATATAACTACTATAATACTGTCTCCTATATACAAGAATATAACTACTATAATACTGCTCCTATATACAAGAATATAACTACTATAATACTGCTCCTATATACAAGAATATAACTACTATAATACTGCTCCTATATACAAGAATATAACTACTATAATACTGCCCCTATATACAAGAATATAACTACTATAATACTGCTCCTATGTACAAGAATATAACTACTATAATACTGCTCCTATATACAAGAATATAACTACTATAATACTGCCCCTATATACAAGAATATAACTACTATAATACTGCTCCTATGTACAATATAACTACTATAATACTGCCCCCTATGTACAAGACTATAACTACTATAATACTGCTCCTATATACAAGAATATTAGTACTATAATACTGCTCCTATATACAAGAATATAACTACTATAATACTGCTCCTATATACAAGAATATAACTACTATAGTACTGCCCCTATATACAAGAATATATCTACTATAATACTGCCTTCTATGTACAAGAATATAACTACTATAATACTGCCCCTATATACAAGAATATAACTACTATAATACTGCCTCCTATATACAAGAATATAATTACTATAGTACTGCTCCTATATACAAGAATATAACTACTATAATACTGCCCCTCATAAACAAGAATATAACTTCTATAATACTGCTCCTATATACAAGAATATAACTACTATAATATTGCCTCCTATATACAAGAATATAACTACTATAATACTGCCCCTATATACAAGAATATAACTACTATAATACTGCCTCCTATATACAAGAATATAATTGCTATAATACTGCTCCTATATACAAGAATATAACTAATATAATACTGCCCCCTCATATACAAGAATATAACTACTATAATACTGCCCCCATATAAAAGAATATAACTATTATAATACTGCCTCCTGTATACAAGAATATAACTACTATAATACTGCCCCCATATAAAAGAATATAACTATTATAATACTGCCTCCTGTATACAAGAATATAACTACTATAATACTGCCCCCATATAAAAGAATATAACTACTATAATACTGCCTCCTATATACAAGAATATAACTACTATAATACTGCCTCCTATATACCAGAATATAACTACTATAATACTGCGCCCCATATAAAAGAATATAACTATTATAATACTGCCTCCTATATACAAGAATATAACTACTATAACACTGCTCCTATATACCAGAATATAACTACTATAATACTGCCTCCTATATACAAGAATATAACTACTATAACACTGCTCCTATATACCAGAATATAACTACTATAATACTGCCTCCTATATACAAGAATATAACTACTATAACACTGCTCCTATATACAAGAATATAACTACTATAATACTGCCTCCTATATACAAGAATATAACTACTATAATACTGCTCCTATATACCAGAATATAACTACTATAATACTGCCCCCCATATAAAAGAATATAACTTCGATAACCAAACAGGTAGAAATAAAGAGCGTCACTCACCGATGTCACAGAGTCATGGAGAACTTTATTGTGGATGCAGTTTCACAGGGTGCACATACGGACGTTGCATAGGGAACGCAGCTTGTCAGCAATGAGACGGGTAACTGTGACTCTGTGACACCGGTGAGTGAGGACCTTTATTTCTACCTGTTTGGATGCTTGATGGACTATTCAGTCTTGGGCTTTGGAACCCCGTTGTCGCTATTGTGTCGACCGGCCATAGGCTGCTTTATATGGTGAAGATATACCTATGCTTTCTCATCGTGAGGAGTCATTGTGTTGTTGGTGGTCATAGGGGTAGTGGTGCCGACTGCTTGAACTTTTTGCATAACTACTATAACACTGTCTCCTTCATACAAGAGTAAAATAAAATAATTCTATTCCCTATGTCAGAGATTCCCAACCGGAGTGCCTGGTCCCCCCCTCTATCAACCCTGCCCACACCACTGCCCAATCCCTGTCACTCATGTGCACTCTTGTCAACCCCTCTATCACCCTATGTCCCCCTGTCATCCCTGTCCATGCATCTGTCACCTGTCCTCACCCCTGTTCACCCCCCTGACACCCCTTACCCAACCGCCACCCCTGTCCACCCCTCTTGTATTCCTATTTGCTCTTCTTGTTGCTGAATTCTTGGCTTATTCTCTGACTATGCTTTTGTCTTTTGTTCGGGTACTGCGTTCCTTCCTGGTTTGACTTGTCTGTCTGATTTCCCTCTCCTTGTTTCTGTTTTTTGATGTTTTTTTTATTGGGGTCTGCATATACCCCTTCTGTTCTGACATGATCACTGACATGTGTAATGTGTTTTGCCTTGTGTTTGTGACCTCGCTACTCCATGCAGTTAATCAGCGTAGGGACTGTCTCCTAGTTTGGGGTCCAACGTTTAGGGGCAGATTTTTAAGTAGGCAGGGAAAGTGTTCGTGGCCCAGCTCAGGGCTGCCCCATCCATGTTCTGCGTTACATTGGCACTGTGTGTACCCATAGCTAAGCCATGTTCGCTACTTAGATATCAGGATACTCCAGCCTGTCTTTTTTACATGTTGATAAAAATGATAATACTGCTCCTATGTACAAAAATACAACTATTATACTACTGCCTCCCCATACCATCCAGAACATAATCCTGTCCGGCTGCAGCATCATCTTTGTCCCAGCTGAAGCAGAGGCATAGGACAAAGTTCAGTAAGTGAGGGTGGGACTAGCAATCCTCTGTGCTCACTCCTGTCCTGTGCAGTGGATGTCAGAATGAGTGAGCAGCAGAACAGAGGGATTTGTGAGCCAAATGCTAAAGCTAGACATATAAAAAAGGCATGTAAAGCATCTGCATGACCTAGTGAGGAACATATAGAAGCTTTATTTTTTTCTGTGATATGACAGGTAGGTTTTAACCTGTATCTGCCCTCTAAGGCCGTGGGTCTACTCTGTGCAGCATTTATGACAGTCATTACCCTGGCAGTGCCAGCGCTAAAGGACACCGGGTACTGTACCTGTATGTTCTGTGCAATTTCTCAAGAGTTTAGATAAAGAGCTTGTTGTGAAGAACAGAACCTGCTGCCAGGTGTAACAAGGCGACAAGGGATGATCCACATTGTCACAATACTCCTCCTGGCACAGTGCAAAACCATTACTCACTAGTAAGGGACATTATCCTGATACCCCTCCGGGCATTGTGTAGGTCAATAGATACATTATTCTCCCTACTAATATCAGTGTCAAGATATAACTTCTGGAGCGGTGTATAGCCAATATTCTCACTACTGTCAGGGAAGTTATCAGGGTACTCCTCCTGGCACTGTATGTGGTGGCGGGGTGTGTGGTGCAGGGCAGATGTTGTTACCCTAGGGGTAGATGGCATTAACCCCTTGTATTCGTGACGCCAGGGCGTGGTTTAGCCTATAACCCCCTGAAGGTATACCGCTGGATCCTGGGCTAGGCACGGGGGGCAATAAAGACTCCAAAGCCAAGTTACGGACAACGGTAGCTTTACTGAGGGTAGACAGATGGTAAAGTCTATACAGTTCAGCCAGGGCCCAAGGAGGTGACCAGTGATACAGAGACCTTAAGGGCTTGCTGGGACTTATAGTAGGACTGGACAATTGAATGCAGACCACGCTGACTTGACAGATGACAGGGACTGACTTGACTTGACTCATAAAGTTGTGACTTTATCTTACTTGACTTGATGGTGGCTGCAGGACTTGACACTCTGGACACTCACACTAGACAAGACTGCACTGGACCTCAGCAGGAAGAGAGAGAAGCTCCACCCAGGGCTTATATGGGGGAGACTAGCAGGGAGCCCATAGGTCACTCTTGGGGTCACCTGGTCACTGGTACCTCCTGGGTAACAATCACATGACATATCACATGGTATAACTCTTAAAGCAACATTACATTTTATAATACTTTATATGGTAAAACATATTTACAATGGGAAAACAAGTGCAGGGGGCCTTGGGGACACTGAAGGAGGCTACCTGACAGGACAGCAGGAGCACGGGGTAACACCTCCCGTACCGGATCACCACATGTATATTCCCTAAGCTGTATTATCTTCACTACTAGGTGAATGTATCAGGATACTCCTCCTGGCACTGTATATACTCATGGCTGTACTATCCTCTCTACTAAGTGAATGTATCAGGATACTCCTCCTGGCACTGTATATACCCATAGCTGTACTATCCTCTCTACTAAGAGAATGTATCAGGATACTCCTCCTGGCACTGTATATACCCATAGCTGTACTATCTTCTCTACTAAGAGACTTTATCAGGATACTCCTCCTGGCACTGTATATACCCATAGCTGTACTATCTTCACTACTAAGAGAATGTATCAGGATACTCCTCCTGGCACTGTATATACCCATAGCTGTACTATCTTCACTACTAAGAGAATGTATCAGGATACTCCTCCTGGCACTGTATATACCCATAGCTGTACTATCTTCTCTACTAAGAGACTTTATCAGGATACTCCTCCTGGCACTGTATATACCCATAGCTGTACTATCTTCACTACTAAGAGAATGTATCAGGATACTCCTCCTGGCATTATATATAACCATAGCTGTACTATCTTCTCTACTAAGAGACTTTATCAGGATACTCCTCCTGGCACTGTATATACCCATAGCTGTACTATCTTCAGTACTAAGAGAATGTATCAGAAAACTCCTCCTGGCACTGTATATACCCATAGCTGTACTATCTTCTCTACTAAGTGAATGTATCAGGATACTCCTCCTGGCACTGTATATACCCATAGCTGTACTATCTTCACTACTAAGAGAATGTATCAGGATACTCCTCCTGGCATTATATATAACCATAGCTGTACTATCTTCTCTACTAAGAGACTTTATCAGGATACTCCTCCTGGCACTGTATATACCCATAGCTGTACTATCTTTAGTACTAAGAGAATGTATCAGAAAACTCCTCCTGGCACTGTATATACCCATAGCTGTACTATCTTCTCTACTAAGAGAATGTATCAGGATACTCCTCCTGGCACTGTATATACCCATAGCTGTACTATCTTCACTACTAAGTGAATGTATCAGGATACTCCTCCTGGCACTGTATATACCCATAGCTGTACTATCCTCTCTACTAAGAGAATGTATCAGGATACTCCTCCTGGCACTGTATATACCCATAGCTGTACTATCTTCTCTACTAAGAGAATGTATCAGGATACTCCTCCTGGCACTGCATATACCCATAGCTGTACTATCTTCTCTACTAAGAGACTTTATCAGGATACTCCTCCTGGCACTGCATATACCCATAGCTGTACTATCTTCTCTACTAAGAGACTTTATCAGGATACTCCTCCTGGCACTGCATATATACCCATAGCTGTACTATCCTCTCTACTAAGAGAATGTATCAGGATACTCCTCCTGGCACTGTATATACCCATAGCTGTACTATCTTCACTACTAAGAGAATGTATCAGAAAACTCCTCCCGTCACTGTATATACCCATAGCTGTACTATCCTCTCTACTAAGAGACTTTATCAGGATACTCCTCCTGGCACTGTATATACCCATAGCTGTACTATCCTCTCTACTATCCTCTCTACTAAGAGAATGTATCAGGATACTCCTCCTGGCACTGCATATAACCATAGCTGTACTATCTTCTCTACTAAGAGACTTTATCAGGATACTCCTCCTGGCACTGTATATACCCATAGCTGTACTATCTTTTCTACTAAGAGACTTTATCAGGATACTCCTCCTGGCACTGTATATACCAATAGCTGTACTATCCTCTCTACTAAGAGAATGTATCAGGATACTCCTCCTGGCACTGTATATACCCATAGCTGTACTATCCTCTCTACTAAGAGACTTTATCAGGATACTCCTCCTGGCACTGTATATACCCATAGCTGTACTATCTTCTCTACTAAGAGACTTTATCAGGATACTCCTCCTGGCACTGTATATACCCATAGCTGTACTATCCTCTCTACTAAGTGAATGTATCAGGATACTCCTCCTGACACTGTATATACCCATAGCTGTACTATCTTCTCTACTAAGTGAATGTATCAGGATACTCCTCCTGGCACTGTATATACCCATAGCTGTACTATCTTCTCTACTAAGAGACTTTATCAGGATACTCCTCCTGGCACTGTATATACCCATAGCTGTACTATCTTCTCTACTAAGAGACTTTATCAGGATACTCCTCCTGGCACTGTATATACCCATAGCTGTACTATCCTCTCTACTAAAAGAATGTATCAGGATACTCCTCCTGGCACTGTATATACCCATAGCTGTACTATCCTCTCTACTAAGAGAATGTATCAGGATACTCCTCCTGGCACTGTATATACCCATAGCTGTACTATCCTCTCTACTAAGAGAATGTATCAGGATACTCCTCCTGGCACTGTATATACCCATAGCTGTACTATCCTCTCTACTAAGAGAATGTATCAGGATACTCCTCCTGGCACTGTATATACCCATAGCTGTACTATCTTCTCTACTAAGAGACTTTATCAGGATACTCCTCCTGGCACTGTATATACCCATAGCTGTACTATCTTCACTATCTTCACTACTAAGGCTAGGTTCACATCACGCTTTAACCATACTATTATCGGACCGTAAAATCGGATGAAATTGGATTGCCAAAAATCATATACAATCGTATGTAAACATGTCTTTGCTATCCGATTTAAAATCCTATCCAAAAATCGTACAGATAAAAATTCCACCCGATTTTCAATAAAAATCATCTGATCCTGTTTTTAAAATGAATATGTATGCCAATGGCAATAAAGTTGTATATATTTGAAGTGTATGTGTTTTGAAGTCTACTGCACATGCGTACAAAACAAATGATTCTGATAGAATCGCACAGTCATATGATTCCATGCGATTTACATAAATATCAATAATAAAAAAAAATCTGACACGATTTCGATCCGATTTTGAAACACTATAACAGTGGTCTCCAACCTGCGGACCTCCAGATGTTGCAAAACTACAACTCCCAGCATGCCCGGACAGCCAACGGCTGTCCGGGCATGCTGGGAGTTGTAGTTTTGTAACATCTGGAGGTCCGCAGGTTGGAGACCACTGTTATAGACCGATCGTTCTTTCTCAGCGGGCAAATGTACAAAATCAGCAGGGGATGAAGTATTTTTTTTCCTTTACTGTATACCATCTTTACTACTAAGTATAAGGAAACTCCTCCTGGCGACATGTATACCCCTAGCTATGATAAATATAATGGGGGATTATTTATCAAAACCTTGTGCAGAGGAAAAGTTGACCAGTTGCCCATAGCAACCAATCAGATCGCTTCTTTCATTTTTGAGAGACACTTTCAAAAATGAAAGAAGCAATCTGATTGGTTGCTATGGGCAACTGGGCAACTTGTCCTCCTCACAGGCTCTGATACATCTCCCCCTATGTGTATTATGGTGGTCACAGATAGTAATACCCTTTACAAGCCCATCGGATTTTTATTACAATAATGAACTGTTGTAGTATCAGCGGAGTCTGTGTATATTTATTTATGTTCTTACTTGGTGTCTGTAAATCATGAAGCTTCTGCGTCTTCCATCTGCTTGTAAATAACAGCGCATGTTGTCTAGACGACATTCCTTCCCTGGTATCTCCGTACCAGTCAGTCACAATATTGTCATCTTCAGCCCGAAGACCTTTCTGCCCACGACTGGGGAGCTTTGTGCGGAGTCTACAGGGATGTGGCGTCTCATCTACCGCCTGTTTGTGCTATATATAATACCGAACTGCTGCTCCTCTACTTATCATAAGACACGTCACTACTGTTTATATAAGAGTCGGGACCACCGTCACCTCAGTGGGGACCACCGTCACCTCAGTGGGGACCACCGTCACCTCAGTGGGGACCACCGTCACCTCAGTGGGGACCACCGCCACCTCAGTGGGGACCACCGTCACCTCATTGGGGACCACCGTCACCTCAGTGGGGACCACCGTCACCTCAGTGGGGACCACCGCCACCTCAGTGGGGACCACAGCCACCTCATTGGGGACCACCGCCACCTATTGACCATCAAGTCAGTCCATAGAAACTCTTCCATCATATACTTGTCTATACAGATACAGATGAATAGAAGAACGGAGAACTTACCAAGGACGGTATACTGAGCATGCAGCGCCACTAGGGAATTTAACAATAGCAGCCAGTCGCTTGTCAGAACTCCGTGTAGTGATCTATAAGTGTGAACAGTGGCCAGGTGTCTCTTCTCTTCTTTGATGGTTTCATATACTTCTCAATGTTTAGGTTGCCAAAATTGGGACATGTGAACCTCCAAGAAGGCCCCAAATGCTAACATTGGTAACCAAAAGTCCTAGTACCATTTAGGCCCTAAAGGTTCCTAGTGTTATTTGCCCCTCAGAAAGTCATTTGAATCCTAACACGTCCTAATGTCATCTGGCCTCTAGCAATTCCTAATACCATTCGGCCTTCAACAAGTTCTAGTGTCGTCTGACCCCCAACAGCTCCTAGTGTCATTTGGTCCTCAACAAATCCTAGTGTAATTTGACCCCCAACAAGTCTTATTGTAATTTTGCCCCCAAAAAGTCCTGATGTCATTTGGCCTCCAGCAAGTTATACAGTAATGTAATTTGGCGTACAACAAGTCTTAGGGCCATTTGTTCCACAACAAGACCTATTGTCATTTGACCCAACAAGTCCAAATGTTATTTGATCCCCCAAAAGTCCTAATGTCATTTGGCCTGCAGTAATCCTAATGTTATTTGGTCTCCAAAAAGTTCTAGTGTAACTTGGCCTCCAACAACTCCTATTGCCATTTAGCTCCCAACAAGTCCTACCTAGTTGGCTTCCAGCAAGTCCTAATGCATTTAGCCTTTGATATTTGATATTCTGGTGTCATTTGCCGAACAACAAGTCCTAATGTCATTTGGCTTGCAACAAGTCAAAACATCATTTGACCTCTATCAAGGCCTAAAGTAATTTGGCCTTCAGAACGTTATAGTGTTATTTTGCCCCTACAAGTTATAGCGTCATTTGACCTCCAACAGGTCTTAATGTCATTTGGCCCCAACAAGTCCTAAAGCCATTTTGCCCCCTACAAGTCCTAATGTTATTAGCCTCCTATAAGTCCTATCATCAAGTACCCCTCAAAAAGTGCTGGTGTAAACGGCCATGAACAAGATTCAAGTTGACTGTCTCACAATGGTGCATGGGTGGAATTTGGAAGGCTGTAACATACATTTCATGCTTTTAAATACATGCAATATTATACACCAGATTCAAAGGTGGATAGGAATGTGTATAGTCACAGATCTGCTGGTAGTGCCTATACTGCACCCACATGACTTTTGGTCACACACCCCAGTCATCCATCACCTCTACAATCTATTAATAACACATGAATAATGTATGATCTGTACGGAGAGCTGATCTGCAGAGCGATAAGTCACATCTATCTGCCGGCTATCACATTCTGTAGATGAGGATCTGCCGCACTTATCCTTACTGCAGCGCCTCAAACCCAATCTCATGACCCCTACACGCACAACGGGCAGCATGGTAACCTCTTGCCTATTATATTCATACATAGCTGACAATGTCTATAGTCATTTCCACAGATCTGCTGGTTGCTGCATGTCATACCCAAAGGCCTTGTTTCCCTAGCACCACTTATATAACCTGACATAACCAGTGACATTTGTCACATGCTCTTCCCATATGGTTGGTTCCTGGTCTCGTAAAGAATGTACGTGATAATTGTAAGGGCCTCACATCAAACCCCAGTCTCCAATCTCATATCCAGCAAATCGAAATCATTAAAAAAAAACGCAAAAAAAAAAAACATGTGGGGATATGTGCCTAAAATGGAACTTTTATTCTGTCCAAATAAAAGTATATGCAAGAGTGCACCGTGAAGTGAAACAAAATTTTTTGGGATACTATAATCCATACCCCTGAGCTGATTACACCGCGTGCACAGCTCCAAAGGGGACCAATATTTACTACAAATAAGATTTTATCAGTACAGAGCTTATCCCATAAACATATTTACGCTCAATGTTCACCAAACGCGTTTCTGCTGCCTGATGCTAAGCAGCTTCATCAGTGGTGACATATCACTATGTCATATTCTATTACCAGCATTTAATGTTAGTCCACTACCACCTGTAAAAGAAAGTTTCCTCTATCATATAGATTTAGACTTATTCAGCTCCAGATCATTTTTCCTGCAAAGAACAAATAGTATCCCAGGACACCGGGGCTGTAGGCTCCTGTGTGTGTCTGTCCACGGCAATACCTATAAACAAAAATATAACATATTTTGTCCTCTCTGTTTCACCCGGTTCCTGTAAATGAAAAGGATTTGTGGCCAGGCCAGTACTCACAGTTACGTAGCTGGTTATTCATCTCTGGAGTTGAGCGCTACCTGCTGTCGCACAGGGAGCCGTGGTTACACTGCTACTGGCGCTCACTAACTCGGACTCGTGCAACCACGGCTCCCTGCACGACAGCAGGTAGCGCTCAACTCCGGAGATGAATAACCAGCTACGTAACCCCTGCCTGGGTTTTCTGAGTAAAGTGGAGAGTTAGTAGCTTTTTTGGGGGATTTTTTGTCGGAAATTCTGGCATGCGACACAAAAAAACCCTATAAAATCTACTTAGAGAAGCCTTAAAGGGGTATTCCAGGCAAAACCTTATATATATATATATATATATATATATATAGATGTCCAAAAAAATGCAGCACTACTATACCACAGTAGACGGGTGCCAGCTCCTCAGGCTCGATCACAGCCAATTGATAACTTCAAAAAATGGTGCGGCACTCCAAATATCCAAAAAAATAACTTATTTATTCCACATGTCAAACAGTGCGACGTTTCAGCCCCTCAATGGAGCTTTTTTCAAGCATAGTGATACCACACACAGGCTGGGGTTATATACCCAGCTCAGTAATAAACAGTAATTACATAATTAATCAATACAGTGATAAAAATACATAAAATGACAGTGCAATTTACAAAAAATAAAGTGCTTAAGAGTACCATAGGTACATATATAATGTGTACAGTGTCACAGTGAAAGTTTTAAAAGCAATGTGGCTTGAATATACAAAACTCCATCATAATAATAGTTAATAATACACCACTGATGCATATAAACATTAATTAAATATACATATACAGAAAACGCCTACCCGCTCTGTTGCCATGCCGTTCGCCACGTTTGGCTTGTATACAAACAGTATGCGCCTGCGTCAGAAAATCTCCTAATCTGTTCACATCCTGTTTCCGGGATGCCTGGCCAGTCACGTGGGGCGCCATGCGATCACATGACCACAGGAGCTAACACGTGACCATCAACCGAAAGTCTCCGTGGCAACGGCGGCGCTGACAGCACCGCCGTCTCCATGGAGACCACCCGTCGAGAACGCTTCTAACATGGATGCCCAGTACCCGTGTCCAGCCCACTGGCAAACAAACGCAGCAGCCGTGGGCAAGGAAAACTAAATTAAATAAGTGGAAAAATATCCAATGTGCAATGAATGAATACATGTAGTGTGTCTGTGTCTGTATGGCTGAATATAACTAACAATGTGTGAGAAAGTGAATGAAAAATGCTAAATAAAATGAAATTAATAAAAATGAAAAGAATTAATTCAAATAAAATAATTTAAAAAAACATTTTTTATAAAAAAATAATAATAATGAAAATAATACATAAAATGAAAATAATAACAAAAACACAAAATAAACAAAATAGTATATATATAAAAAAGAAAAAGCTCTCTACATTATGAAAGCCGACTCCATTGGCATTAGTCCCACAAGGGGTATGGATATCTATTAACTTATTAGCATTTCAGGACTGGGAGCCTCCCTGGTATGCAGAACCACCACTCCTCCCCCCCGTGTAAAGAGGGCATAGGTCTGGCAGTAACCGGGGGACCTGAGGCTGTGAGGCCATATAGCCCCCATGGCCCCTGGTCTACCCCCTGCATCCAATTCAGGAGTGTGCCAGCCATCAAGCAGCACCAATCCCATGCCTAGCATGAAGCGATTTACATACCACATATGGAGGGCTATCTAAGGGGTAAAACACATCCCTACAGAACCCTAAGATGAATAATAATAAAAAAAGAAAAAAAGACAAAATGAAAAAAACTTATTAATTAAAATACAACAAAAAAATATAATAATAATAAAATAAAGAAAAATAAATAATAAATGAATAAAAAATAAAAAAATATAAAAATGAAAAAATAAGATTAAAAATTGTTTTAAGAAAAAACAAAAAATGGTGAATGCTGAAGAAAAATACACTAGTGCAAAAATGTGTGTAATCTTATCAGTGATGTCCCTTCCACAGCAGCTGCGCTACATCAGTTACATGGGCTAGAACCCGAGAGCTGTAGCATCCATTAGACCGGTCAGATTAGGTTACTACCATGAAAAAAAAAATTTTTTTAGATACAGAACAGCACAAAAAACATAGTGATATGTAAATAGGCACAGAACGGGTGGCGTATTTCTTCACATTCCATCGAATCCTTCCTATCTTCCATATCTGAAAGGTATAAAAACAAGATATCAATATACAATATGGGTATCACCACCATATGTATGAAGGAAGAAGTGAATGGCAGGTTAAAATGTCACTCAGGGTTCTATCTAAATGGCATTAAATTCAACGTTCAATCCATTGGGCTTCAAACAGTTCAATTGGTGTATCCACCAAAGTTCTCTTTTTCTAAGCTTGGCCAGTCTATTCCCCCCTCTCGCTGGGACTGGCACATGGTCAATGGCCATAAATCTGACCTGTTTTTCGAAAAACAGGTCAGATTTATGGCCATTGACCATGTGCCAGTCCCAGCGAGAGGGGGGAATAGACTGGCCAAGCTTAGAAAAAGAGAACTTTGGTGGATACACCAATTGAACTGTTTGAAGCCCAATGGATTGAACGTTGAATTTAATGCCATTTAGATAGAACCCTGAGTGACATTTTAACCTGCCATTCACTTCTTCCTTCATACATATGGTGGTGATACCCATATTGTATATTGATATCTTG
This sequence comes from Hyla sarda, assembly GCF_029499605.1. Classification (NCBI taxonomy): domain Eukaryota; kingdom Metazoa; phylum Chordata; class Amphibia; order Anura; family Hylidae; genus Hyla; species Hyla sarda. The sequence goes on from NC_079189.1 coordinate 25,152,291, forward strand.
TTTTTATACCTTTCAGATATGGAAGATAGGAAGGATTCGATGGAATGTGAAGAAATACGCCACCCGTTCTGTGCCTATTTACATATCACTATGTTTTTTGTGCTGTTCTGTATCTAAAAAAATTTTTTTTTTCATGGTAGTAACCTAATCTGACCGGTCTAATGGATGCTACAGCTCTCGGGTTCTAGCCCATGTAACTGATGTAGCGCAGCTGCTGTGGAAGGGACATCACTGATAAGATTACACACATTTTTGCACTAGTGTATTTTTCTTCAGCATTCACCATTTTTTGTTTTTTCTTAAAACAATTTTTAATCTTATTTTTTCATTTTTATATTTTTTTATTTTTTATTCATTTATTATTTATTTTTCTTTATTTTATTATTATTATATTTTTTTGTTGTATTTTAATTAATAAGTTTTTTTCATTTTGTCTTTTTTTCTTTTTTTATTATTATTCATCTTAGGGTTCTGTAGGGATGTGTTTTACCCCTTAGATAGCCCTCCATATGTGGTACGTAAATCGCTTCATGCTAGGCATGGGATTGGTGCTGCTTGATGGCTGGCACACTCCTGAATTGGATGCAGGGGGTAGACCAGGGGCCATGGGGGCTATATGGCCTCACAGCCTCAGGTCCCCCGGTTACTGCCAGACCTATGCCCTCTTTACACGGGGGGGAGGAGTGGTGGTTCTGCATACCAGGGAGGCTCCCAGTCCTGAAATGCTAATAAGTTAATAGATATCCATACCCCTTGTGGGACTAATGCCAATGGAGTCGGCTTTCATAATGTAGAGAGCTTTTTCTTTTTTATATATATACTATTTTGTTTATTTTGTGTTTTTGTTATTATTTTCATTTTATGTATTATTTTCATTATTATTATTTTTTTATAAAAAATGTTTTTTTTAATTATTTTATTTGAATTAATTCTTTTCATTTTTATTAATTTCATTTTATTTAGCATTTTTCATTCACTTTCTCACACATTGTTAGTTATATTCAGCCATACAGACACAGACACACTACATGTATTCATTCATTGCACATTGGATATTTTTCCACTTATTTAATTTAGTTTTCCTTGCCCACGGCTGCTGCGTTTGTTTGCCAGTGGGCTGGACACGGGTACTGGGCATCCATGTTAGAAGCGTTCTCGACGGGTGGTCTCCATGGAGACGGCGGTGCTGTCAGCGCCGCCGTTGCCACGGAGACTTTCGGTTGATGGTCACGTGTTAGCTCCTGTGGTCATGTGATCGCATGGCGCCCCACGTGACTGGCCAGGCATCCCGGAAACAGGATGTGAACAGATTAGGAGATTTTCTGACGCAGGCGCATACTGTTTGTATACAAGCCAAACGTGGCGAACGGCATGGCAACAGAGCGGGTAGGCGTTTTCTGTATATGTATATTTAATTAATGTTTATATGCATCAGTGGTGTATTATTAACTATTATTATGATGGAGTTTTGTATATTCAAGCCACATTGCTTTTAAAACTTTCACTGTGACACTGTACACATTATATATGTACCTATGGTACTCTTAAGCACTTTATTTTTTGTAAATTGCACTGTCATTTTATGTATTTTTATCACTGTATTGATTAATTATGTAATTACTGTTTATTACTGAGCTGGGTATATAACCCCAGCCTGTGTGTGGTATCACTATGCTTGAAAAAAGCTCCATTGAGGGGCTGAAACGTCGCACTGTTTGACATGTGGAATAAATAAGTTATTTTTTTGGATATTTGGAGTGCCGCACCATTTTTTGAAGTTTTATATATATATATATATATATATATATATATATATATATATATATATATCAACTAGCTCCGGAAAGTTAAACAGATTTGTAAATTACTTCTATTAAAAAATCTTAATCCTTCCAATAGTTATTAGCTTCTGAAGTTTTCTGTCTAACTGCTCAATGATGATGTCACGTCCCGGGAGCTGTGCATGATGGGAGAATATCCCCATAGGAACTGCACAGCTCCCGAAAAAAAGAGAAAGAGAAATTCAAAAAGAAAATAATTTCCTCTGTAGCATACAGCTGCTAAAAAGTACAGGAAGGGTACAGATTTTTTTTTAATAGAAGTAATTTACAAATCTGTTTAACTATCTGGCACCAGTTCATAAAAAAAAAATAAGTTTTCCACCGGAGTACTCCTTTAGAGAAGATATATCCTAGGGTCAAAACTTATCCTCTATCCAAAGGATAGGACATACGTTTTAGATTGTCCGACCGCTGAGACCCCCAAGATCTCCTGTACAGGCCCCAGCTCTCCCTGGGAGCAGAACTTCCCCACCCCCACACGAAGCAGTGGCCAACACCGGAAATGGAAAACACCGGCAGTGGAAAACACCGGAACGGTTGTGATGCGCCGTTCCTGGGCCCCGTACAGGATGTCTCCCAAATAGGGTGCCTCCAGCTGTTGCAACACTACAACTCCCAGCATGCCCAGACAGCCTTCGGCTGTCTCGGCATGCTGGGGGTTGTAGTATTGCAACAGCTGGAGACACAGGGACGGGCTAGCCATATACATATACCTCAACATACGATGGTAATTTGTTCCAAATGAACCATCGTTACTTGAATCTATCGTATGTTGAGGAATCCGAGCAATAGTAATATAGAATGTTATACTCAATTGTCCCCGCCGCTCTGGACCATCACCGCTGCCATGGATCGTCACTCTCCATGGCCGCCATCACATCCCCGGGGTGTCCGCGCCATTCTGGACCATCACCGCTGCCTTGGATCGTCACTCTCCATCGCCGCCATCACGTCCCCAGGGTGTCCGCGCCGCACTGGACCATCACCGCTGCCTTGCATCGTCACTCTCCATCGCCGCCATCACGTCACCCGAGTGTCCGCGCCGCACTGGACCATCACCGCTGCTCTGGACAGTCACTCTCCATCGCCTCCATCACGTCCCCGGGGTGTCCGCGCCGCTCTGGACCATCACCGCTGCCCTGGACAGTCACTCTCCATCGCCTCCATCACGTCCCCGGGGTGTCCACGCCGCTCTGGACCATCACCGCTGCCCTGGACAGTCACTCTCCATCGCCTCCATCACGTCCCCAGGGTGTCCGCGCCACACTGGACCATCACCGCTGCGCTGGATCGTCACTCTCCATCGCCGCCATCACGTCCCCAGGGTGTCCGCGCCACACTGGACCATCACCGCTGCCCTGGACAATCACTCTCCATCGCCTCCATCACGTCCCCGAGGTGTCCACGCCGCTCTGGACCATCACCGCTGCCCTGGATCGTTGCTATCCATCGCCATCATCACGTCGCTGCGCATGCCACTCCTATTGGATGACGGGACAGCGTGCGCTGTGACGTGATGACGACGAAGGAGAGCGATAGCCATGCAGCGGAGCCCGAAGAGGATGGTCCGTAATGTCGGGAACAGGTGAGTGACACTCACCGGACAACACAGGGCACCTTAAACAGCTATCTGGCGGCAGCTGAAGCAGTCTGCGCTGCCGGATAGCCGTTTATGCGATGGCCCCGATATATAAAAACATTGTATGTTGATGCTACCTTCAACATGCAATGGCCTCTGAGAGACCATCGTATGTTGAAATGATGGTATGTCGGGGCCATCGTAGGTCAGGGGATCACTGTATCTAATGTGCTAGTATGTAGTATACAGTGGAAAGTATACGAGAATATAGTCTTATAATATGTACTATGAGATGTCTGAAATAGGAAAACTTGTTTGGCTTTTCCAATAAAAACGTTACATAACTTCTAAATACGTACGGATATCCATCCACTACACACCAGTATGTAAGCATTTTTTGCTACAGGGAAACTGTAACATGTGAGGATAGATTTATGACAGAAACACTTACAGAATCCAGTCTAACCAGTTCCGTAAAAGCTTGGAGAAAATGTCATTAATCTTCATTAGTAGTTCAATTGGTGATAAATAGATGCTCTAAAGTGATGTCAGGTCATGATGATGTCATAGAATGAGTGTAGAGCAGCCACACAGTCTAGGTAGCAGGCTAGGGTTTGACTGGATGATGTCATAGAGCGAGCGCAGTGCAACCTCACAGTCTATGTAGAAGGTTATTGTGTGATTGGTGATGATGTCATAGAAGCACAGTGCTGTTAGTCTATGTAGAAGGTTAGTGTGTGATTGGTGATGATGTCATAGAAGGAGCACGGTGCTGTTAGTCTATGTAGAAGGTTAGTGTGTGATTGGTGATGATGTCATAGAAGGAGCACAGTGCTGTTAGTCTATGTAGAAGGTTAGTGTGTGATTGGTTGTGATGTCATAGAAGGAGCACAGTGCTGTTAGTCTATGTATAAGGTTAGTGTGTGATTGGTGATGATGTCATAGAAGGAGCACAGTGCTGTTAGTCTATGTAGAAGGTTATTGTGTGATTGGTGATGATGTCATAGAAGGAGCACAGTGCTGTTAGTCTATGTAGAAGGTTAGTGCGTGATTGGTGATGATGTCATAGAAGGAGCACAGTGCTGTTAGTCTATGTAGAAGGTTAGTGTGTGATTGGTGATGATGTCATAGAAGGAGCACGGTGCTGTTAGTCTATGTAGAAGGTTAGTGTGTGATTGGTGATGATGTCATACAAGGAGCACGGTGCTGTTCGTCTATGTAGAAGGATAGTTGTGATTGGTGATGATGACATAGAAGGAGCACAGTGCTGTTCGTCTATGTAGAAGGATAGTTGTGATTGGTGATGATGTCATAGAAGGAACACAGTGCTGTTAGTCTATGTAGAAGGTTAGTGTGTGATTGGTGATGATGTCATACAAGGAGCACAGTGCTGTTAGTCTATGTAGAAGGTTAGTGTGTGATTGGTGATGATGTCATACAAGGAGCACAGTGCTGTTAGTCTATGTAGAAGGTTAGTGTGTGATTGGTGATGATGTCATAGAAGGAGCACAGTGCTGTTCGTCTATGTAGAAGGATAGTTGTGATTGGTGATGATGTCATAGAAGGAGCACGGTGCTGTTGGTCTATGTAGAAGGTTAGTGTGTGATTGGTGATGATGTCATAGAAGGAGCACAGTGCTGTTAGTCTATGTAGAAGGTTAGTGTGTGATTGGTGATGATGTCATAGAAGGAGCACAGTGCTGTTAGTCTATGTAGAAGGTTAGTGTGTGATTGGTGATGATGTCATAGAAGGAGCACAGTGCGGGGGGGCGGGGGGGGGGGGCTCAATTTTCATGCCTGCCCTTGGGGTTTTGGCAGGCCAGTTGTCTTCAGCTGGCTAGGCTGGGTTGGTGCCCTCTCCTTCCCCGGTTAGTGTGCTTATGGCTGCGTTCTGGGTAGTATCCGCCTTTTGTTCCTGTGTGTTTGTTGGGTTTGGGTCTCGGATATGGGTGTATGTCTATGTTGGTCTCTGGTTGTGAGTTGGGTATGTCTCTTCTTGATGGGGTGCTTTGGTGTGGTATCATTTTCTGCGGTGCACGCTTAGGTGAGTGGTCTTTTGGCCTTACGCTCTGGATGACCGGGTTTTGTGGACTTAGCTCCTGAGGCTTGTTCCTTATCCTGAATCGGTGGCACCCAATTACAGTTTTGTCTATTTTGGTTTTTCTCCCCCTTTGTTTGGTGTTTCTCTCCGTCACTAGTTGTAGTCCCTCTCCGCTGCTCTGTTTGTCCTAGTGTATTGTCTGATGTTTTCTCCTGTTTTGCTCCCGATCTCTGGTAGGCATGGGACTCCTGTATGTCGTGCTTGGTGCTTTAGCTGATGTGGCGGTGGGTAGGTTTCGCTTGAGTCTCTGTTTGTCTTTCCTTGTGGGTTCTTCTGTTCGTGGTGGTATTCCGGAGGGTGATTCTCCTGTGCTCTACGCTTGTTGGGGTGTGGTTTGTTGCAGTCTTCCGCATGCTGCGTTGGCATTGGTCTGCAGCTTTCCTGTGGGCGGGGAGTGATTGCGTTTTTCTCTGTTTTGGTTTCCTCGGGGCTCACTAGGTGCCCCTGTTCCGGTCCTTGCTGGTTTACTGAATGTTCGGCGTGGAATATGGTTCTGGGCGGAGTTTTTTCCTGCAGGTTGTCTCTGGCCGCCGAGGGTGTCTGGCATTTGTGCCCCTGCATATGTGCCCCTGGTATGCTATGGGCTGACATTTCGGTTGGTTGGGGTTTTTCAGGAGTCGTGCAGTGGACTGGCCTGCTTTCAGTCCCCCGTTGCAGCGCACAGGGAGCTCGCTCTGTTCTCAGATGTGGCTGGTTTGGTCGGTTGTTGGTGTGGTGTTTGGTTTTCCAGTGGTGCTGCGGGGTGGTTTACCCTGGGTCTTGGTAGTTAGTGGGTTTCTGCCATGCTTGGGGTTTTGTTTGCGCTTTTCCCTTGGTGTTGGTTGTGGGACTTTGGGTGCTTGCTTCGGCAGCTCATGTTCTAGATTTGTAACGTTACTGTGTGGGTTGGCATGGCCCCTGTGCTTGGTTGCACACTAATTTTGTGATGCTTTTCTTCTTTTCTAGGGCGTGATTTGAGTGATCATGGGGCGTGTTGTCGGTCTGACATTTGGGGCGCTGTCACTGCTAATATCTCTTTCTTTCGGCTTTCTTCCTGTGCTTTGCCTGTTGCATCTAGTGCTTCGCTGTTTGGAGTTACAATTTATTTGAGGGCTACGCTCCCTGGGGTCGGTATTGGGTGTTGACGCTTTGTCCCGTTTTCTCTGGCTGTAGTTCCGGAGGGTTGCTTGTGCGGCCGGCCCGTGGGTCATCGTGGAGAGTGGTGTAATTCTTGGTCCGCTTTGGTGGCTCCTGCGACTTGGTCGCTTGCGAGTGGTTGGTGTTGGTGTGGAGGCCGGGATGTCTACAGTCGAGGAGGGTCCCGGAGGTTCCAAATGGTCTGTGGACAGGGGATAAAAACATAAAAAATAAAAAAATAAATTGTTTTCATACATGGAATGCCCCTTGAAGTAACCTTACAAGGCTCTGATGTTTGATTTCCTATTTTGTTTTAATAGGATGTGATAACAGAAGTTATCTGCTGTGTCACCTCTCCAAGGAGGTTCGAGATTTGGGCTGTGTTCTCCGTGCATCCAAATAACATTCTGAGTATGTGACGCTGGGTATCTTCACCTGTTCATGTGAATCGCCTACTAATAAAAAAAAAAAAAAATTGGGTGGCTTTCCCGCTGTGCTGCGATTCAGTGGGGTGCGGTTGCCGCACGGCACATGGCAGGGGGTGATTTTCTTTTCTGCTTTGCGGTTGGTGTATACCTAGGGGCTGGGCCCGCGGGTGGGTGGTCTTGCTGTCGGCGACCGGTTTTTCCTATCAGTTTTTGGGTCGCTTGGTGGCGGCTGCGGGTCGGGTTTTTGGTTGTCGCTTTTGCGTAGTTTTTCTGATCCGAGGTTTTGCGCTAGCTTTTTTCGGGGCTATGTGGATGGGGCACTTCCTTTCTCCTCGTCTCCTTCCATGGGACTTGGGTGTCTGTGTTTTTGGGTGCTTATTTTGTGCGTTTCACAAAAAAAAGTAAAAAAAACAAAAAAAAACAAAGGTCCAAATATCTGAGACTGCTTAGGCGACCCGGGACACGCAGCTTGTGCTCCATGAGGGTCCGTGAATGACTGTTTTTTCCATTGTCATCCTATTGTTGACTGGGCGGCAGTGGGCCCCCCCCCCCCCCCCCCCCCCGTTTTTTTTTTTTGCTCCCCGCCCCCAATTATTCAGTTTCAGGTTTGTTGTCTGTTTTGGGTTTTGGCTTTTCTTTGATAGGATGGGGTTTTGTGAGTTCGGGATTTGCTCTCTTTTTGTATCGGGGCCGGCGGAGGTGGCTGGGTTTCCGGAGAGGGTAGCGCTGCGCGTGGGGCGCGGGCGATCTGCATGTTGTGTTGCTATTTTCGCCCAGTTTGATGTTTCCCATATGTGTTTTGTTTTGAGAGCGGCTTTCCGCAAGGTGGTGCGAGTGCTGCGGCACTCTTCGGTGTATGGGCGAGTCTGAGAGATGAGTTCACAGGGGTTATTTATAACAAACAAAAAAATGGTCCTGGCGGCAGGTACCTCGGATTTCCTGGAGAGGAAAAGTGTTGGCCGGATTTCCTGGAGAGGAAATGTGTTGAGCTGATTTCCTGGAGAGGAAATGTGTTGGGTGTGTCCGGGGGGCTGAGGTGGCCCCAGGTGTTGGCTATCCAGTATCTCTTGGGTGGGGGTCGGAGCCCAGTGTAGGGCTAACTGGTCTCCTCCATGGCGGTAAGAAGACGGTTAAAGCGGGGTCAACCCGGGGTAGACCTCCACACAGGACGGTGTGGCAGCACCTCTCGGGTTGGTAAGAAGCCAATCGGTGTATTTGTTACAGTTAAATTGTTATTTATATAAGTAATTTTTTAAATAAAGCTGTGGCCGATCCCCACCCATGGAAAAGTTAAATTGTTGATGTGTCAGTTATTATTTAATTATTTATTGTAGTAAGGGGGAGGGGTAGTTATAGCCTGCTAGGAGCTAATTGGGTCTAAACAGTCTAGTCTATGTAGAAGGTTAGTGTGTGATTGGTGATGATGTCATAGAAGGAGCACGGTGCTGTTAGTCTATGTAGAAGGTTATTGTGTGATTGGTGATGATGTCATAGAAGGAGCACGGTGCTGTTAGTCTATGTAGAAGGTTAGTGTGTGATTGGTGATGATGACATAGAAGGAGCACAGTGCTGTTAGTCTATGTAGAAGGTTAGTGTGTGATTGGTGATGATGTCATAGAAGGAGCACAGTGCTGTTAGTCTATGTAGAAGGTTAGTGTGTGATTGGTGATGATGTCATAGAAGGAGCACGGTGTTGTTAGTCTATGTAGAAGGTTATTGTGTGATTGGTGATGATGTCATAGAAGAAGCACAGTGCTGTTAGTCTATGTAGAAGGTTAGTGTGTGATTGGTGATGATGTCATAGAAGGAGCACGGTGCTGTTAGTCTATGTAGAAGGTTAGTGTGTGATTGGTGATGATGTCATAGAAGGAGCACAATGCTGTTAGTCTATGTAGAAGGTTAGTGTGTGATTGGTGATGATGACATAGAAGGAGCACAGTGCTGTTAGTCTATGTAGAAGGTTAGTGTGTGATTGGTGATGATGTCATAGAAGGAGCACAGTGCTGTTAGTCTATGTAGAAGGTTAGTGTGTGATTGGTGATGATGTCATAGAAGGAGCACAGTGCTGTTAGTCTATGTAGAAGGTTAGTGTGTGATTGGTGATGATGTCATAGAAGGAACACAGTGCTGTTAGTCTATGTAGAAGGTTAGTGTGTGATGATGTCATAGAAGGAGCACAGTGCTGTTAGTCTATGTAGAAGGTTAGTGTGTGATTGGTGGTGATGTCATAGAAGGAGCACAGTGCTGTTAGTCTATGTAGAAAGTGTGTGATTGGTGATGATGTCATAGAAGGAGCACAGTGCTGTTAGTCTATGTAGAAGGTTAGTGTGTGATTGGTGATGATGTCATCGAAGGAGCACAGTGCTGTTAGTCTATGTAGAAGGTTAGTGTGTGATGATGTCATAGAAGGAGCACAATGCTGTTGGTCTATGTAGAAGGTTAGTGTGTGATTGGTGATGATGTCATAGAAGGAGCACAGTGCTGTTAGTCTATATAGAAGGTTAGTGTGTGATTGGTGATGATGTCATAGAAGGAGCACAGTGCTGTTAGTCTATGTAGAAGGTTAGTGTGTGATTGGTGATGATGACATAGAAGGAGCACAGTGCTGTTAGTCTATGTAGAAGGTTAGTGTGTGATTGGTGAGGATGTCATAGAAGGAGCACAGTGCTGTTAGTCTATGTAGAAGGTTAGTGTGTGATTGGTGATGATGTCATAGAAGGAGCACAATGCTGTTAGTCTATATAGAAGGTTAGTGTGTGATTGGTGATGATGACATAGAAGGAGCACAGTGATGTTAGTCTATGTAAAGGTTAGTGTGTGATTGGTTGTGATGTCATAGAAGGAGCACAGTGGTGTTAGTCTATGTAGAAGGTTAGTGTGTGATTGGTGATGATGTCATAGAAGGAGCACAGTGCTGTTAGTCTATGTAGAAGGTTAGTGTGTGATTGGTGATGATGTCATAGAAGGAGCACAGTGCTGTTAGTCTATGTAGAAGGTTAGTGTGTGATTGGTGATGATGTCATAGAAGGAGCACAATGCTGTTAGTCTATGTAGAAGGTTAGTGTGTGATTGGTGATGATGTCATAGAAGGAGCACAGTGCTGTTAGTCTATATAGAAGGTTAGTGTGTGATTGGTGATGATGACATAGAAGGAGCACAATGCTGTTAGTCTATGTAGAAGGTTAGTGTGTGATTGGTGATGATATCATAGAAGGAGCACAGTGCTGTTAGTCTATGTAGAAGGTTAGTGTGTGATTGGTGATGATGTCATAGAAGGAGCACAATGCTGTTAGTCTATGTAGAAGGTTAATGTGTGATTGGTGATGATGTCATAGAAGGAGCACAGTGGTGTTAGTCTATGTAGAAGGTTAGTGTGTGATTGGTGATGATGTCATAGAAGGAGCACAGTGCTGTTAGTCTATGTAGAAGGTTAGTGTGTGATTGGTGATGATGTCATAGAAGGAGCACAGTGCTGTTAGTCTATGTAGAAGGTTAGTGTGTGATTGGTGATGATGTCATAGAAGGAGCACAGTGCTGTTAGTCTATGTAGAAGGTTAGTGTGTGATTGGTGATGATGTCATAGAAGGAGCACAGTGCTGTTAGTCTATGTAGAAGGTTAGTCGGTGGTTGGTTGTGATGTCCTCTTCCCTTACTTTGGTATCACTTACATGACTATCCAATGTGATTCTAATCTACATAAGGTACATGGTTCATATGTAATAAACTTATTATATGGTTGGATGATGATGTCAAATAGGGACCATAGTGTAGTCACATTTATATAGAAGATTGGCATGATAATGTATGGGCCATCTCATTTGTACATTGGTTCAGTCCAGATGATGACATTACAAAGAGCCAAAAGAAAATAAGGAAGCAATTCAGAAAATCCATTCAGTGTCCATTGGCAGTTCAATAAGCTTATGGCTATCCCTGCATGGCCTTTATATGTAGAGATGTTGGACAAATGGGTCATTAATGGACCCATCTGAGACTGGACAAGGAAGTAAAAAGACATAATGGCAGACATAGGGGAAAGACAAGGTCATTGTGATGTGAAGGTGGACGTCATCTGGCAACAGCAGAAACAAAATACAAGTAGTTTATGTCATTTAATATAGTGAGAAGATCCTTCTCATATGTCAATGTCTTTCCAAACCTTCATACTGGGAACTAAAGTCAACAGTTTTTCTTGCCATCCTCTTTGTTGGCGGAGATAGTCTTCACATGTCTACTGATTGAGTCCTATTTTTAGTGAGTGCGTGAGGACTACAAATTGGCGGGAGACCTAAGGATTTGGAGTAGAAGGATCGAGTTCCTGAGAATTAGTAGATGACAGTCATATGCCAAGATCATTATTGTTCATTTCCTTAACTCAAGACAAGAACATCGCTCACTTCCAGACTTGTTACACAATTCTCCTCTTACAGTACATCTAACACCACGTCCAACGGCTTGACCTTCACTAATGTAACCAAGAAAAATACTCGACAGAGAAAAACAAGATATTGATGGCAGATAAAAAGTCATTATTTTACCTTCTCTTTGCAGACTGGTAGGGAAACAATGGGGTTGTGTCGCGTTCACCACACAATTTCACTACCCCTTATGCATGACTAAATGTGAGCATGTTGTGCCAGCCTATATGGAGTTTACTTTATCTTCACATAAAAGGGGGGGAAGTATGTTGTAAAATTAAGATAATACTAAGAACACATTTAGTATTGGCATTTCAAGATTTATCCTATAGTTATCTGCTTGATCCATCAACTCATCAACCAATGGAACACAATGGGTAAAAAAAACTTGTTCTGATATATCTGGGGCGAACCACAAATTCGCCACATCGACTGGTAAAATATTTAAATCTTTACAGGTTGGACTGACCCGAGAGAAGACCATAGGATTCTGTAGGATTGTGGCTCCATAGGATTCTTTAGGATTGTGGTTGTGGCATGGTAATGACCCATAAAGTTCAATAGGAGACAACACCATCTCAGCTAAGATATTACAATAATTTCGACTGGAGAGCCCAACGTCTCCCAGTCAACTCTGTTTTTGCATATGACATATACATAAAATATGGAAGTTACCCCAAAATACACTTACCAAAAGTGTATGGGGCAGCTACTACATAACCCAAGGATTTGGAGGAGTTGGAGACCACAACTTTGTACAAAAAACTCATAGCTTCTCAACAAAGATAGAAACAAGGTCTCTTCAGGAAATGGAACCACCACACCCCTAACCACCTGCTATAGGGAATCCTGGTGCCCCCACATCATCTAATGAGTACATAGCTACCTTTGCCACATACTATGCAGCACTTATGGAGACCACATCTCTGTGTAGGTTTTCAATCCCCAATAAATTTGGCATAAGATCAACATGTAGTAGACACTCTTGTGTACAGTGGCCCCAAAGGAGTTTTGCACCAATGGAGAACTCCCTATAGACAACCGTAGCCTCAGATAACAATTGAAAGGATCACACTAGCCTTGGAAAAACATATTCCCATCTTTTGAACACTTTCAGCCTCATCTGCCATCAACTTCCATCCCAACTCTATTAATATGTCTTACAGCTCTCACCGAAGAAGTTTGACACTGGCTAAACTAAGTTGCATAGTCTAGGCAATCTCACCCTAGAACCCTCACAAATCCTGAGTTATTTCCTAGTCATGTTTCCAGACTGTTGGCCAATTGGTGCTAAGTAAGCTATAACATTGTCTGGAGCGGATATAGGAGCAGATTTAGAAGGCACAAGGTCTCAGTTGACGTTGAGAGAGGATGGACAAAGATCTGAAAAGCTGGAGAAGACGAAGATGTAACCAGGGGTCAAAACTTGGGGGGGTCTACAAGGACAGGTGACAGGTGAAATCTGGAGACAATCAACTAAGAAGGAAGATACCTTCAGGGGAACCTGTCATGTTGAAAATGCAATCTCATCCTCCATCATTGTGTTATAGAGAAGAAGCCATTGGCTGTCCAGGCCACAGTTTGGAGACCACTGACCTACACAGTTTTGGAGTCTAGTGTGCCCATTGTACCCTTAAACAGCTCCTTTTGTTCTATAATCATTACATCTGGGGTAACGGTCAGTGGAGACCTGGATTCCACCCCAACACTGTCTCTACCAACTGGGCGACAGTCCCTACACTAGACTAAGTGCAGGGGCGTCAAGAAGTATCAGAGGCTTCTGGTCAACTACACAAAAACTGTACCAAATCAGAAGACAAAGGGTAAACAGGGATATGTCAGAGAGTCCACAATCCACAAACACATCCTCACTGGCTGAGCTGACCCCGTCACCGAAAGGCCCTGCAAAGCGCAATGAGAAATGCAGCACCCCCCCCTATTGGAAGACCAAAGACAGCGCTAGTCTGGACATGCACCTATCTAAAAATAATATGATGCAAGTAAATTATAAAGCATTATCATGATGGCAGGATCCCGTTATGGAATTCTTGGAGGATCTCTCTTTGTAGGAGTACTTGGTGAAGGAACACTAATCCCCTATCCAAAGTATAGGGGATAAGTGTCTGATCACAGGGGGTCCCAGGGATCTCCTGCATGGCACCCGCTGCTCTCCCCAGGAATGGAGGGTGATGATCCCCACACGAAGCGGCGTGCCTCCTCCATGTATCTCTATGGGAACGTTAGGATGCTGTTCAGCAGATCACGGGGGTCCCAGCAGATAGGGTGTAAGTGTTCCTGCACCACATTACTCCTTTAAATTTGCCACTAGGTGGCGTCACCAGAATGGGCTAGTTATCATGGAAATAAGACTGTGAGTAGGAAGAGAAGTACTGGATCGGGAGGCGGTAACAATATGCCCAATAATGATACAATGTATCTTAATGAGATCATTATCTGACAGCACCCTCAATTACAAGACATTACAAGTCTTCACGAAGAGCTAAATAGCCCCATTGTCCCAGTGCTGGGCAGACAATAGACCAAGATGATTTCTGAGCACCTGATATAATGTGACTGATTATTACAGATCAGAAATGTCGTTTTCAAGAGATTCTTCTATTCGTGGATTCATATTGTAACATGAATATAGCTGAGAATGAAGGCCGGTCGAATAACTAGTCATGACAAGGACAATGGAGGTCATGCATCAATGACCTCTCTTGTACGGCATTGACATGCCTATCCATTGCAATGGCGGTCTACGTAAGGAATGGGGTGTATTCTGTAAAACAAGCTGTGAAGGTTCCAGACACAGATACAACACACCCGGAAAGTCTTCAGACCCTTTCACTTTTTGCACATTTTATTATGTTGCTCCTTGTGCTACAATAAAATTTTGAAAAAATCCCATTCCCTCCATCATTCTTCACTCGGTACCCCACGATTTTAGAAACGTTACTAATTTATTTGAACATAAGTATTCAGACCCTTTGCCATGACACTTGATATTTAGCTCTGGCTCCTCCCATTTCTCTTGATTGTCTCTGAGATATTTCTCCACCTTGGAAAAAGGGGTACTCCACTGACCAGCATTCAGAACTAAATGTTCCATATGCTGTTTTCACGCTGCGGGGTTTGGCCACACCCTCGTGACATCATGGTAACGCCCCCTCAATGGAAGTCTATGGGAGGGGGCGTGAAGGCCCGAGAGCACAGTGGCCTCCATAATTCTCACATGGAAAAAGAAGTTTGGAACAACCAGGACTCTTCCTAGAATTGTCCACCCCACTCAGGGGAGAAGGGCCTTGGTAAGAGAGGTGACCAAGAACCCAATCATTGCTCTGGTCAATCAAAAGATTATGTGTGCAGATGGGAGAAACTTCTAGAAGGTCAGCATCAGGGCTGGTGCAAGGATTTTTGCCACTCTAGGCAAAAGCTAATATTGCTGCCCCCTTGACCTCTTCCATTGTAACACACCCCTCCTTACTACTGGGGTGACACACTGTAACAAACCTCATCCACATGTAATCTCCTTACTACTGGAGTGACACACTGTAACAAACCTCATCCACATGTAATCTCCTTACTACTAGGGTGACACAGTGTAACAAACCCATTCCTCATGTAATCTCCTTACTACTAGGGTGACACACTGTAGCAAACCCATTCCTCATGTAATCTCCTTACTACTAGGGTGACACACTGTAGCAAACCCATTCCTCATGTAATCTCCTTACTACTAGGGTGACACACTGTAGCAAACCCATTCCTCATGTAATCTCCTTACTACTGGGGTGACACACTGTAACAAACCTCCTCCTCATGTAATCTCCTTACTACTGGGGTGACACACTGTTGCAAACCCATTCCTCATGTAATCACCTTACTACTGGGGTGACACACTGTAACAAACCCCCTCCTCATGTAATCTCCTTATTACTAGGGTGACACACTGTAACAAACCCCCTCCCCATGTAATCTCTTTACTACTGGGGTGACACACTGTAACAAACCTCCTCCTCATGTAATCTCCTTACTACTGGGGTGAAACACTGTAACAAACCTCCTCCTCATGTAATCACCTTACTACTGGGGTGACACACTGTTGCAAACCCATTCCTCATGTAATCACCTTACTACTGGGGTGACACACTGTTGCAAACCCATTCCTCATGTAATCACCTTACTACTGGGGTGACACACTGTAACAAACCTCCTCCTCATGTAATCTCTTTACTACTGGGGTGACACACTGTAACAAACCTCCTCCTCATGTAATCTCCTTACTACTGGGGTGAAACACTGTAACAAACCTCCTCCTCATGTAATCACCTTACTACTGGGGTGACACACTGTAGCAAACCCATTCCTCATGTAATCTCCTTACTACTGGGGTGACACACTGTAACAAACCTCCTCCTCATGTAATCTCCATACTAATGAGGTGACACACTGTAACAAACCCCCTCCCCATGTAATCTCCATACTATTGAGGTGACACACTGTAACAAACCTCCTCCTCATGTAATCTCTTTACTACTGGGGTGACACACTGTAACAAACCTCCTCCTCATGTAATCTCCATACTATTGAGGTGACACACTGTAACAGGGGGGTGGCGTAGAGACTGATGTTATGAGACACAAGCGCTGTCAGGATGCTGGACGGACCTCTGAGAGGAGCGCTGCATACAGTGGTGCTGCGCTCCTCTTGCAGACTGAAGAATGCTAATTATTATGGTACCTGGGGGGTGTATTGGCTGCCGCGCTGTCAGGATGCTGGACCAACTTGACCTTGGTGATCGCGCCTGTGTGTGTGAGTGGGGGGGGGGGCATCAGTGGGAGTGGTGCTGGTTGTGAGAGGGGGGTTCAGATGCTGCCTGGCTAAGTTTGTTGCAGCGGGCAGAGTAGCGCCCCACTCAAGAAGGCGCCCTAGGCGGCTGCCTATTTGGCCTATTGGCAGAGCCGGCCCTGATTACCATAATTCTTAACTGGAAGATTAAGATTCCAGATATATTAAAGATATCTCACATTCTTCATATAGGGTATTGAGTGCAGAATGATAGGGAAAACTCATTTATTTTTATTTTAGTACAAGGAGCAACATAACAAGTGAAAGGGTGTGAAGACTTTTCTGAATGCCTTGTACATACCAGGAGACCTGACAAGCGTTTCTCACCTTGTCTCACCCACGTGGGCGCATTGTCTTCAGAATGTATCCTGTAAATTCTCAAGTGTCACGAATTTAAGAGGCTTTCATCCATACATCTGTCATTCCTGGATGTAACTCGCTTAGTAGTCATTGTCTCGGGAACAAAGGGCACGGGCGGCCAGCCTGACTGTTCTTTATGTAACATGACCTTGGGCTTGTATACTGGGGACCTCACTAATCTACAGTATAGAGCAGTGTTTCCCAACCAGGGTGCCTCCAGCTGTTACAAAACTACAAATCCCAGCATGCCTGGACAGCCGAAGGCTCAGAGTTGTAGTTTTGCAACAGCTGGAGGCACCCTTGTTGGAAAACACTGGTATAGAGTTCTCTGCTAAATTATCAGCAAGTGATCATTGTACAGTGGTATGGAATATGTTGACGCTATAGAAATACATGATATATATATATATATATATATGTGTTTGTGTATGTACAGTATATATATATATATATATATATATATATATATATATATATATATAAATATATGTGTGTATGTATGTACAGTATAAATATATATATATATATATATATATATATATGTGTGTGTGTGTGTATGTACAATATATATATATATGTGTGTGTGTGTGTACAGTATATATATATATATATATATATATATATATATATATATATATATATAGTGTGTGTATGTACAGTATATACAGTGGGGATCAAAAGTTTGGGCACCTCAGTTAAAAATTTGTATTAATGTGTATAAAGAAGCCAAGGAAAGATGGAAAAATCTCCAAAAGGCATCAAATTACAGATTAGACATTCTTATAATATGTCAACAAAAGTTAGATTTTATTTCCATCATTTACTCTTTCAAAATAATATAAAACTAAAAAATGGCGGCTGCAAAAGTTTGGGCACCCTGCAGAATTCATAGCATGCACTGCCCCCTTTGCAAAGCTGAGACCTGCCAGCGTCATAGATTGTTCTCAATCATCATCTGGGAAGACCACGTGATGTCAATCTCAAAGGTTTTAAATGCCCAGACTCATCTGACCTAGCCCCAACAATCAGCACCATGGGTTCTTCTAAGCAGTTGTCTAGAAATCTGAAACTGAAAATAGTTGACGCTCACAAAGCTGGAGAAGGCCATAAGAAGATAGCAAAACGTTTTTAGATGTCAATATTGTCACGATGCCGGCTGGCAGGAGGTGGATCCTCTGTGCCAGAGAGGGATAGCGAGGACCGTGCTAGTGGACCGGTTCTAAGACACTACAGGTTTTCACCAGAGCCCGCCGCAAAGCGGGATGGTCTTGCTGCGGCGGTAGTGACCAGGTCGTATCCACTAGCAACGGCTCACCTCTCTGGCTGCTGAAGATAGGCGAGGTACAAGGGAGTAGGCAGAAGCAAAGTCGGACGTAGCAGAAGGTCGGGGGCAGGCGGCAAGGTTCGTAGTCAGGGGAGATAACAGAAGGTCTGGTACACAGGGTATAAACACACAAAAACGCTTTCACTAGGCTCAAGGCAACAAGATCCGGCAAGGGAGTGCAAGGGAGGAGACTAGATATAAGCAGGGAACAGGTGGGAACCAATTAAGCTAATTGGGCCAGGCACCAATCATTGGTGCACTGGCCCTTTAAGTCTCAGGGAGCTGGCGCGCGCGCGCCCTAGAGAGCGGAGCCGCGCGCGCCAGCACATGACCGCAGGAGACGGGAACGGGTAAGTGACCTGGGATGCGATGCGAGCGGGCGCGTCCCGCTGTGCGAATCGCATCCCCAACGGCCATGAGAGAGCAGCGCTCCCGGTCAGCGGGACTGACCGGGGAGCTGCAGGGAAAGAGACGCCGTGAGCGCTCCGGGGAGGAGCGGGGACCCGGAGCGCTAGGCGTAACAGTACCCCCCCCCTTAGGTCTCCCCTTCTCTTTATCGGGTAACTGCCTCCCCTGGGATGAGGACACCGGGAAAGGATGGAGGGATTCCTCAACGGCAGGCAGAACCGCAGGAGTAGGAATGGGGAGAGAGGGCAGAGGGCGGGACCTGGCACGGGGCAGTGTGACACCAGGACGAGGGCCATGAGGGGACACAGAAGCTTGCCTGATGGAACTGGGAGGGGGGGAGGGGCATTTCCTGTGGCAGGCAGAGTCCTTAATGACCTTAGGGGGACCAGATACAGGAGGAACCACAGAGTTACGGCAAGGGTTACTGGGAACCGGTTTTAGACAGTTCTTGGAACAAGAGGACCCCCAACTCTTGATCTCCCCAGTGGACCAATCCAGGGTTGGGGAATGAAGTTGAAGCCAGGGAAGTCCAAGGAGAATTTCCGAGGTGCAATTGGGGAGGACCAAAAGTTCAATCCTCTCGTGGTGAGATCCGATGCTCACAAGAAGGGGCTCCGTGCGGAAACGTATGGTACAGTCCAACCTGGCTCCGTTGACCGCGGAAATGTGGAGTGGCTTGACAAGACGGGTCACCGGAATACGGAATTTATTCACAAAGGAGTCCCGAATAAAATTCCCAGAAGCTCCAGAGTCCAGGCAGGCCACGGCTGAGAGGGGAGAGCTGGCTGAAGTGGAAATCCGAACAGGTACCGTGAGACGTGGAGAAGCCGACTTGGCATCAAGAGACGCCACACCCACGAGAGCTGAGTGCGAGCGTGCGTTTCCCAGACGTGGAGGACGGATTGGGCAATCCACCAGAAAATGTTCAGTACTGGCACAGTACAAACAAAGATTCTCTTCCCTACGGCGATTCCTCTCTTCCAGGGTCAGGCGAGACCGATCCACTTGCATGGCCTCCTCGGCGGGAGGCCTAGGCGCAGATTGCAGTGGAGACTGTGGGAGAGGTGGCCAGAGATCTAAGTCTTTTTCCTGGCGGAGCTCTTGATGCCTCTCAGAAAAACGCATGTCAATGCGAGTGGCTAGATGAATGAGTTCATGCAGGCTAGCAGGAGTCTCTCGTGCGGCCAGAACATCTTTAATGTTGCTGGATAGGCCTTTTTTAAAGGTCGCGCAGAGAGCCTCATTATTCCAGGAAAGTTCAGAAGCAAGAGTACGGAATTGTATGGCGTACTCGCCAACAGAGGAATTACCCTGGACCAGGTTCAGCAGGGCAGTCTCAGCAGAAGAGGCTCGGGCAGGTTCCTCAAAGACACTTCGAATTTCCGAGAAGAAGGAGTGTACAGAGGCAGTGACGGGGTCATCGCGGTCCCAGAGCGGTGTGGCCCATGAGAGGGCTTTTCCAGACAGAAGGCTGACTACGAAAGCCACCTTAGACCTTTCAGTAGGAAACTGATCCGACATCATCTCTAAGTGCAAGGAACATTGCGAAAGAAAGCCACGGCAAAACTTAGAGTCCCCATTAAATTTGTCCGGCAAGGACAGGCGGAGGCTAGGAGCGGCCACTCGCCGCGGAAGGGGTGCTGGAGCTGGCGGAGGAGATGATTGTTGCTGCTGTAGCTGCGACTGTACTTGCTGTAGTTGTGACTGGAGTTGCTGTGTCATGGTAGTCAAGTACGACAGCTGGTGATCTTGTTGCGCTATCTGTTGCGACTGCTGGGCGATCTGACGAGCTTGCTGGGCGACCAGCGTAGGGAGGTCAGCGACCCCTGGCAGAGGAACTTCAGCGGGATCCATGGCCGGATCTACTGTCACGATGCCGGCTGGCAGGAGGTGGATCCTCTGTGCCAGAGAGGGATAGCGAGGACCGTGCTAGTGGACCGGTTCTAAGACACTACAGGTTTTCACCAGAGCCCGCCGCAAAGCGGGATGGTCTTGCTGCGGCGGTAGTGACCAGGTCGTATCCACTAGCAACGGCTCACCTCTCTGGCTGCTGAAGATAGGCGAGGTACAAGGGAGTAGGCAGAAGCAAAGTCGGACGTAGCAGAAGGTCGGGGGCAGGCGGCAAGGTTCGTAGTCAGGGGAGATAACAGAAGGTCTGGTACACAGGGTATAAACACACAAAAACGCTTTCACTAGGCTCAAGGCAACAAGATCCGGCAAGGGAGTGCAAGGGAGGAGACTAGATATAAGCAGGGAACAGGTGGGAACCAATTAAGCTAATTGGGCCAGGCACCAATCATTGGTGCACTGGCCCTTTAAGTCTCAGGGAGCTGGCGCGCGCGCGCCCTAGAGAGCGGAGCCGCGCGCGCCAGCACATGACCGCAGGAGACGGGAACGGGTAAGTGACCTGGGATGCGATTCGCGAGCGGGCGCGTCCCGCTGTGCGAATCGCATCCCCAACGGCCATGAGAGAGCAGCGCTCCCGGTCAGCGGGACTGACCGGGGAGCTGCAGGGAAAGAGACGCCGTGAGCGCTCCGGGGAGGAGCGGGGACCCGGAGCGCTAGGCGTAACAAATATCCTCTGTTCGGAATGTAATTAAGAAATGGCAGTCATCAGGATTAGTGGAAGTTAAAGCAAGATCTGGAAGACCAAGAAAAATAGACAGAACAGCTTGCAGGATTGTGAGAAAACAATTCAAAACCCACGTTTGACTGCACAATCCCTCCAGAAAGATCTGGCAGCCACTAGAGTTGTGGTACACTATTCTACTATAAAGAGATACTTGTACAAATATAGTCTTCATGGAAGAGTCAGCAGAAGAAAACCTCTTCTACATCCTCACCACAAAAATCAGCGTTTGAACTTTGCAAATGAACATATAGACAAGCCTGATGCATTTTGGAAAGAAGTTCTGTGGACCGATGAGGTTAAAATTTAACTTTTTGGCCGGAATGAGCAGAGGTACGTTTGGAGAAGAAGGGGAACAGAATTTAATGAAAAGAACCTCTGTCCAACTGTTAAGCATGGGGGTGGATCAATCATGCTTTGGGGTTGTATTGCAGCCAGTGGCACAGAGAATATCTCACGAGTAGAAGGAACATTGGATTCAATACAATTTCAGCAAATTTTGGTTGCTAATTTGATGCCATTTGTGAAAAAGCTGAAGTTAATGAGAGGATGGCTTCTACAAATGGATAATAATCCTAAACACACCTCGAAATCCACGGCGGATTACATCAAGAGGCTTAAACTGAAGGTTTTGCCATGGCCTTCACAATCTCCTGACCTCAACATAATTGAAAATCTATGGATAGACCTTAATAGAGCAGTGCGTGACAGACAGACCAGAAATCTCAAAGAACTGGAAGACTTTTGTAAGGAAGAATGGGCAAAGATACCTCAAACAAGAATTGAAAGACTCTTGGCTGCTACAAAAAGCGTTTACAAGCTGTGATATTTGCCAAAGGGGGCAGTACAAGATATTAACTCTGCAGGGTGCCCTAACTTTTGCAGACGCCATTTTTTTGTTTTCTGTTATTTTGAAAGTGTGAATGATGGAAATAAAATCTGACTTTTGTTGACATATTATAAGAATGTCTAATCTGTAATTTGATGCCTTTTGGAGATTTTTTCCATCTTTCCTTGGCTTCTTTATGTACATTAATACAAATTTCTACCTGGGGTGCCCAAACTTTTGATCCTCACTGTATATATACTATACATACACATATACATACAGGATATTGTGAAGGCCATGGCAAAACCTTCAGTTTACGCCTCTTGATGTAATCCCCCGTGGATTTCGAGGTGTGTTTAGGATCATTATCCATTTGTAGAAGCCATCCTCTCTTTAACTTCAGCTTTTTCACAGATGGCATCAAATTAGCATCCAAAATTTGCTGAAATTGTATTGAATCCAATTTTCCTTCTACTCGTGAGATATTACCTGTGCCACTGGCTGCAATACAACCCCAAAGCATGATTGATCCACCCCCAGGGTGGTGCTTAACAGTTGGACAAAGGTTCTTTTCATAAATTCTGTTCCCCTTCTTCTCCAAATGTACCTTTGCTCATTCCGGCCAAAAAGTTCAATTTTAACCCCATTGTTTTTAAAACTGATAATAAGAACTTGTTATGCAGCAATGGGTATATGCAGTGTTTCTCAACCAGGGCGTCTCCAGCTGTTGCAAACTACAACTCCCAGCATGCTTGGAGTTGTAGTTTTGCAACAGCTGAAAGGCATCTTGGTTGGGAAACACTGGGGTGAAGATTTAAAGATTGCACCTAAAACATGAATGTAGCAGAGCCTAAGTCTCAGCACAGTTGTATACTAGCACTACACTAACTGTGGATGTATTATTTGGGGACCATGTGGTGACAATATATGGACATTGGTTGTATTCCTTGTGCACTGTATGGTGGTATTCTATGGACATTGGTTGTATTCCTTGTGCACTGTATGGAGGTATTCTATGGACATTGGTTGTATTCCTTGTGCACTGTATGGAGGTATTCTATGGACATTGGTTGTATTCCTTGTGCACTGTATGGTGTTATTCTATGGAGATTGGTTGTATTCCTTGTGCACTGTATGGTGGTATTCTATGGAGATTGGTTGTATTCCTTGTGCACTGTATGGTGGTATTATATGGACATTAGTTATATTGTATAATATATTAGTTATATTTTATAATTTGGACAATGTATGGTGGTATTCTATGGACAGTGGTTGTATTCCTTGTGCACTGTATGGTGGTATTATATGGACATTAGTTATAATGTATAATATATTGGTTCTATTTTATAATTTGGCCAATGTATGGTGGTATTCTATGGAGATTGGTTGTATTCCTTGGGCACTGTATGGTGGTATTCTATGGACATTGGTTGTATTCCTTGGGCACTGTATGGTGGTATTCTATGGATATTGGTTGTATTTCTTGTGCACTGTATTGTGGTATTCTATGGACAGTGGTTGTATTCCTTGTGCACTGTATGGTGGTATTCCATGGACATTGGTTGTATTCCTTGTGCACTGTATGGTGGTATTCTATGGACATTGGTTGTATTCCTTGGGCACTGTATGGTGGTATTCTATGGACATTGGTTGTATTCCTTGTGCACTGTATTGTGGTATTCTATGGACAGTGGTATTCTATGGACATTGGTTGTATTCCTTGGGCACTGTATGGTGGTATTCTATGGACATTGGTTGTATTCCTTGTGCACTGTATTGTGGTATTCTATGGACAGTGGTATTCTATGGACATTGGTTGTATTCCTTGGGCACTGTATGGTGGTATTCTATGGACATTGGTTGCATTCCTTGTGCACTGTATGGTGGTATTCTATGGACAGTGGTATTCTATGGACATTGGTTGTATTCCTTGTGCACTGTATGGTGGTATTCTATGGACATTGGTTGTATTCCTTGTGCACTGTATGGTGGTATTCTATGGACATTGGTTATATTCCTTGGGCACTGTATGGTGGTATTCTATGGACAGTGGTATTCTATGGACATTGGTTGTATTCCTTGTGCACTGTATGGTACTATTTTATGGACATTAGTTATATTGTATAATATATTAGTTATATTTTATAATTTGGCCAATGTATGGTGGTATTCTATGGAGATTGGTTGTATTACTTGTGCACTGTATGGTGGTATTCTATGGAGATCGATTATATTATTTGGGCACTGTATGGTGTTATCATATGGGCATTGGTTGTGTTACTTGGGCACTGTTTGGTACTGTTGTTTGGCCAATGTATCGTGGTACTATATGGTACTGTTAAGGTAATATTATTTACACTGTATAGTGGTATTCTATGGATATTGGTTGTATTACTTGGGCACTGCATTGTGGTATTATATTGATATTGGTTGTATTGTTTGGTCACTGGTATAGTAGGATTATATTGGCATTGCTTGTATTATTTGGGTACTGTATGGTACTGTTGTTTGGAAATAGGTTGTATTACTTTGGTACTGCATTGTGGTATTATATTGACATGGGCTTTACTATTTGGGTACTATATGGTAGAGTTGTGGTTATAATATTTGGGCATTGTATGGTGGTATTATATGGGCATTAGTTGTATTATTTGGGCACTGTATGTAACTGTTATTTGGCCACCGTATGGTGGTATTACTTTAGTATTGAGCAAGTATGCTGGTATCATATTACCAGCAGTGGAATTATTTAAAGTGGTACTCCAGTGGAAAACTTTTTTTTTTTTTTTTTTTTTTTAATCAACTGGTGCCAGAAAGTTAAACAGATTTGTAAATTACTTCTATTAAAAATCTTAATCTTTCCAGTACTTATTAGCTGCTGAATACTACAGAGGAAATTCTCTTCTTTTTGGAACACAGAGCTCTCTGCTGACATCATGACCACCGTGCTCTCTGCTGACACCTCTGTCCATTTTAAGAACTGTCCAGAGTAGGAGAAAATCCCCATAGAAAACATATGCTGCTCTGGACAGTTCCTAAAATGGACAGAGGTGTCAGCAGAGAGCACTGTGGCCGTGATGTCAGCAGAGAGCTCTGTGTTCCAAACAGAAAAGAATTTCCTCTGTAGTATTCAGCAGCTAATAAGTACTGGAAGGATTAAGATTTTTTAATAGAAGTAATTTACAAATCTGTTTAACTTTCTGGCACCAGTTGATAAAAAAAAAAAAAAAAAAGTTTTCCCCCGGAGTACCCCTTTAATTGTTATATTATTTGGTTATATTATTTGGGCACTGTATGGTACTGTTGTTTGGACACTGTAAAACAAGATAGTAAGAACTTGTTATGCAACATTGGATGAAGTAGTGTTTCCCAACCAGGGTGCCTCCAGCTGTTGCAAAACTACAACTTCCAGCATGCCCGGACAGCCTTTGGCTGTCCGGGCATGCTGGAAGTTGTAGTTTTGCAACAGCTGGAGCCACCCGGGTTGGGAAACACTGTGGTAAAGTTTTTAAGTTTGCGCTTAGTACATGTAGCAAAGCCAATTGTGAGTAAATCGGAATTGCTACCCGCAGCATCAGCTACACATATAGCATCACCCCAATGCAGCCGTAAATGCTATATATATATATATATATATATATATATATATATATATATATGTGTGTGTGTGTGTTTTTTTTTTTATCTTTACCCTATGCTGCATAACAAGTTCTTGTTATCAGATCTTTAAAAAAAAAAAAATCTGCGGTGACGGAAAAACGATCTGCGAGATCCACGAGAGATCTGAAACATTTCAATTACACATCAAAGGAATTCAGCTAAACTCGTCTGACACTTACTCCCTGGAGAATGCGCTTGCAGCCGTAACTCACTCACGTTCATCCCCCCCCCCCCCCCCCCCCCCAAAATCAAAACCTCATCAGTAATTGGAAAGACTCGGGCCTTCTGATAAATTGGACATTTAAATGGGTTTTCCAACATTAGAAAAACAAAACAGTGCCACCCCTATCTTCAGGCTGTGTGGGGTATTGCAGCTCCGTTCCATTGACATTAATGGAGCCGAGTTGTAATACCACACACAACCTGAGAGTAGGTGCGGTGCTGTTTTTAAAAGAAAGAAGCTTTGTCCTTTTTTTAACCGTTCCAATGAAGTAAATAGAGCCGAGTTGTAATACCGCACACATACTGAGGACAGGGGTGGTGCTGTTTTTGTTTAAATCAGCTATGTTCTGTTTAATTCTGGATAACCCTTGTAATTCAGGGCTAGATAGTTGCAGTATCTCCTTGGCGAAGCTGGGTGACAAACAACAGGGATGCCAATACAGTGCCCACAGGGCTTGTTACCCAACCATCTTTTTTTGCCAGTCTCCAAGACTGTGTGGTGACCCAGTACGGATTACCATAACCTTAGTTCGGAGTATTTATTGCCTTGTGCCTGGCCCAGGAGAAGCTGTCTAAAACCTCGGATGGTGTATAGGTTTACAGTGCCCTGGTGTCACGAAAAGGTTATTCACCCCGTAGACACCACACATAAGGGGCGTATGGCATTCACACTACGGAATGTCCACCCGGAAAAATTCCAGACCGACATTTTGTGCGCAGCAGGTGCCGACAATTCAGCCGGCACTAGGACCGCTCGGCCATGTGTCCTCCTAATTGACGGCAATCCGTGCGTGCATGTTCATTCTTTAAGCAGAGTTCGGAATTTAAATTTCCGCCGCAGAACCTTTTGCTGTGGAAATTCAGCAGTGTGCGTGGTGCAGCAGAACCCCATAGAAAAGCCCCCTATACCAGGTCTATCACTTATTAAGGGGGTTATCCAGGAAACAATTTTTTACATATCAATTGGCTCTAGAAAGTTAAACAGATTTGTAAATTACTTCTCTTAAAAAATCTTAATCCTTTCAGTACTTATAAGCTGCTGAAATTGAGTTGTCTTTTTTGTCTAAGTGCTCTCTGATGACACCTGTCTCGGAAACTGTCCGGAGTAGAAGCAAATCCCCATAGCAAACCTCTTCTATTCTGTGCAGTTCCCGAGACAAGCAGAGATGTCAGCAGAAAGCACTGTTGCCAGACAGAAAAGAACAACTCAACTTCAGCAGCTGATAATTATTGGAAGGATTAAGATTTTTTATAGAAGTAATTTACAAATCTGTTTAACTTTCTGAAGCCAGTTGAGATATATATATATATATATATATATATATATATATATATATATATATATATAAAGTTTTTTCCTGGAGTTCCCCTTTAACCCCTTAAGGACGCAGGACGTAAATGTACGTCCTGGTGAGGTGGTACTTAACGCACCAGGACGTACATTTACGTCCTGTGCATAACCGCGGGCATCGGAGCGATGCCCGTGTCATGCTCGGCTGATCCCGGCTGCTGATCACAGCCAGGGACCCGCCGGCAATGGCCGACGCCCGCGATCTCGTGGGCGTCCGCCATTAACCCCTCAGGTGCCGGGATCAATACAGATCCCGGCATCTGCCGCAGTGCGCGATTTCAATGAATGATCGGATCGCCCGCAGCGCTGCTCGGGGATCCGATCATTCAGAACGCCGCACGGAGGTCCCCTCACCTGCCTCTGTCCGGCTCCCGGCGTCTCCTACTCTGGTCTGTGATCGAGCAGACCAGAGCAGGAGATGACCGATAATACTGATCTGTTCCATGTCCTATACATAGAACAGATCAGTATTAGCAATCATGGTATTGCTATGAATAGTCCCCTATGGGGACTATTCAAGTGTAAAAAAAAATGTAAAAAAATGTAAAAGTAAAAGTAAAAAAAATGTGAAAACCCCTCTCCCAATAAAAAAGTAAAACATCCGTTTTTTCCTATTTTACCCCCAAAAAGCGTTAAAAATAAATTTTATAGACATATTTGGTATCGCTGGGTGCGTAGATGTCCGAACTATTAAAATAAAATGTTAATGATCCCGTACGGTGAACGAGGTGAACGAAAAAAAAAAAGTCCAAAATTGCTACTTTTTTATTACATTTTATTAAAAAAAAATTATAAAAAATTTATTAAAAGTTTTTTATATGCAAATGTGGTATAAAAAAAAAGTACAGATCATGGCGCAAAAAATGAGCCCCCATACTGCCGCTTATACGGAAAAATAAAAAAGTTAGAGGTCATCAAAATAAAGGGATTATAAACGTACTAATTTGGTTAAAAGGTTTGTGATTTTTTTTAAGCACAACAATAATATAAAAGTATAATAATGGGTATCATTTTAATCGTATTGACCCTCAGAATAAAGAACATACGTAATTTTTACCATAAATTGTACGGCGTGAAAACGAAACCTTCCAAAATTAGCAAAATTGCGTTTTTCGTTTTAATTTCCCCACAAAAATAGTGTTTTTTGGTTGCGCCATACATTTTATGATATAATGAGTGATGTCATTACAAAGGACAACTGGTCGCGCAAAAAACAAGCCCTCATACTAGTCTGTAGATGAAAATATAAAAGAGTTATGATTTTTAGAAGGCGAGGAGGAAAAAACGAAAACGTAAAAATTAAATTGTCTGAGTCCTTAAGGCCAAAATGGGCTGAGTCCTTAAGGGGTTAAGGTTTTATTAATAAGACTCATCATCAATAACCAGTTTTATGGAGCCAAATGTTTCCTAGAACCCGGATTGAATAGAACAATTGACACACGTGTGCGGACATAACTCTCTCATTGTTCTATCTTCACATGAATAACTGAGGAATCTGGCACCTGTCACACCTTGCACTTGGTTCCATCCAGTTGGGTCCTGATAGGCCTGGTTTGTACTATTCTCAGGTAAGGAGGGAGGCATGTGCCGGTGTCTGAAGTATGAGAAATTAGTTATTATTTACAATATAGGGATGGAATGAGGAATAAGTGGAATGTATACTGGTTTCCATGTATCCCATGTGGATGTTCTTTGTATTCTTATATACTCCGCCCACAGATTTATAGTACGCTTAAACCAAGTAAATATAGATTTGGCTTGTTTATCCACCCAATCTGAGTATCTGGATTAGATATCTGACCAAAAGTTGGAAATGTTCAGTATATACACTCATATGTTGGCACTGTATTCTAAGGAGGTACTGTCCAGAGGAAAAGTTGCCCAGTTGCCCATAGCAACCAATCAGATCGCTTCTTTCCTTTTTAACAAGGCCTCTGCAAAATGAAAGAAGTGATCTGATTGGTTGCTATGGGCAACTGGGCAACTTTTCCTTTGCACAGGTTTTGATAAATCTCCCCCTTAGAGAGTATTCCTGGGCTGTTATATTGATAGCCTGTCTTTAGTATAGGCCATTAAAGGGGTATTCCGGGCAAAAAGATTTCTGATCGGCTGATGTCAAACCACCACGCCCCCTCCCATAGACAAGAATGGAGGTGGCGTGATGTCACGACCCCAGTCCCGGAGGTTTCCGAAACTGGAGATCCAGCACCCGCATAGAATGCGGGTGCTGCAGGGAGATCGCGGGGGGTCTCAGCATCGGGCCCCCCGTGATCAGACATCTTTTCCCCTATCCTTTGGATCCCTATCCCCGGAATACCCCTTTAAGTGGTTGGCCAATCGCTCCAAAATCAGCAAGTTTGGCAGACACGTGTCTAATGTGAATGGTCACTTTTATAGATACTGTCTTGTGTATTATTAGATAGAAAAGTTGGGATAAAATAGATCCCTTGTGATCTTGCAGGATCACATTCTAGAAGGTGGGGTGAAGGTAACAACAGGGCTCTGAGGTCTGTGTGAAGTCAACAGTGACCTGACAGGTTATAGGTCTATTGTTTACCACAATACAACTTTTCAACTGCACTAACCCCAATATACTGGGTTATAGGGCAGGTGAACAGCATTAAAATGAGGGGGCCCTTTCATGAATTGAAGTATCGCCAGAGTTATGCCTCTTTATTCTTCTAGTTTTATTGCACGGTTGTGCGCAATGGAGGCGGGGAGCCGTCTGGCCATGCTTCCCTGCCTCTTTAATATTCCCCACTTTGCCCGCCCCCGTAATGAATATTCAAAAGTACTCACTCTTACGTCGCTAGGATCTGCCGGTGCCTGCGCTCTGCTCAGTGTAGATCGCAGGCTCTCACCTCCTATCGACATGAGATCGAATACTTTTGAATATTCATTAAGGGGGCGGGCAAAGTCAGAGATATTAAAGAGGCAGGGGAGCGTGGCAATTCATGTAAGTGACCGCTAATTTTAATACTGTTTACCCACATTATTACCCAGTATATTGGGTTTAGTGCTGATGAACAGCCTGTCAGTTTTGCTTTAAAGGGGTATTCCGGCACTTTAATAATATGAGGCAGTGATAAAATAGAAAAAAAAACTATATTTACCTACCGCTGCAGCTCCTTCTGGTCCCCGCAGCTGGTCCCTTTAGCCTGCCTCCAAGAAGAGCTATTGGTGCAGAACCTGCTCATTTAGCCAATCACAGGCCACAGCGGTGCCCCATCTCATGATTGGCAGGTCCTGCACCATTCTCTCATCTCATAAGCAGGAACTGTGGGAGACCAGAAGAAAAAGAATGGGAGCTGCAGCGGGGGATCAGGAGGTAAGTACAATTTTTTTTTTTTTACTATTTTACCAGGCCCCCAACACACTATGGCCCACATTTATCATTGTCTTTAGACTGTTTTTTGTGTCTAAAAAAGGGGCAAAAAAAGGCGCAAGCAGGGTTTTTTGCGCCTTTTTTTTGCCCCTTTTTGTCTACACATTTCTGCTGATTTTGAGTTGCAATCCACTGATTTTGGGTTGCAATCCACTGATTTTGGGTTGCAATTCACTGATTTTGGGTTGCAATCCACTGATTTTGGGTTGCAATCCACTGATTTTGGGTTGCAATCCACTGATTTTGGGTTGCAATCCACTGATTTTGGGTTGCAATCCACTGGTTTTGGCAATAGACATGATATGGAAGGGATTTATCATTGCGCCTTTTTGTGAAAAATGATAGATGTGGGCCTATATTTTTAGCTCAGGTGGGCATTCTTTCTATTTCCATTGAACTACAGACAATGCTCTCTAGGTAAAGATATGTAAATCTAGGTAAAATATAGGTAGCTATACACTAGATTAAATATTCGCCCTCCATCGCTCCAGTAATACCACTGCAGCAGTACGATTTATGTTGTTATCCTTCTGGCACCCTAAAGCCGTGGTTTTATTTGATTTTATTTAAATATTTATGATATTATTATGTATTCACTTTCTAACACTCTTATAGGCACTATATAGTAGTATTATGTGCGCACTATTATTATGATAGTATAATAAAGTATCTAGACCAAACAACCCTTCGGGGGTCCTAAATTCCCAGTTTTACCCTTAGAAGATAATTCATTCAGTGAAAAACTTCCAATTTCCATAAATTCAACTATGAGGAACTCCAACTTTCATGAATTCAACTATGACAGACTGTACCAGAAAAGTTATGTTCCTGACTGCGTTTTTAGGAGAAAAATTTAGGCCCGAATCGAATTTAAAGGGGTACATTTTTTTTTTAATCATAAAATCAACTGTTGCCAGAAAGTTAAACAGTAAATTTGTAAATTACTTCTATTTAAAAAAAAAATCCTAGTCCTTCCAGTACTTATCATCTGCTGTATACTACAGAGGAAGTTCTTTTCTTTTTGCATTTCCTTTCTGTCTGACCACAGTGCTCTCTGCTGACACCTCTGTCAGAGCAGGAGAGGTTTGCTATGGGGATTTGTTTCTGGACAGTTTCTGACATGCAGACAGGTGTCAGCAGAGAGCACTGTGGTCAGACAGAATAGAACAGCTCAACTTCCTCTGTAGTACTCGGCAGCTGATATGTACTGGAAGGATTAAGATTTTTGAATAGAAGTAATTTACAAATCTGTTTATCTTTCTTGCACCAGTTGCTGTAAAAAAATGTTTTCCATCGGAGTACCCCTTTAAGGCCTGAAGTAAAGGAACCTATTGAAAATTGCCTTAGCCATAGATTCCCCATCATGCAAATCACTTCGAGCCCTTGCCAATTTCCTGCCAATTTTCTAGAAATGGCTTCTACCATCTCTAGCCAGGACTCATCAGGCTGGGAACTTGCCGGGTATGTGATTTGGATGTTGGCACTAGTTGGCCGGGTTCGGTATTGTCCATGACTACCGAGCCCAGAAATGTAACACTGAGGATATGCGTCATCTGCACAGATGGTAATGACTGATATTTCCAGGTAATGTCCACATAATTGTAGCCCAGCATTTACATAATTACATTGTGTGCAAATAGATGCAAATGTGAGTCTACATATAAATGTGGACGAACTGGTCGGTCCATCGGTTCTATGGGATAATACGATAATACAATATGATGTTTACACGACATGTGGCTGGGAAATATCTTATGGACAACATCAGGCTAGAGCTTTAAAGGCGTTATCCAGGAAAAAAAAAATTTTTGTATACATCAACTGGCTCCAGAAAGTTAAACGTATTTGTAAATTACTTCTATTAAAAAAAATCTTAATCCTTCCAGTACTTATCAGCTGCTGAAGTTGAGTTGTTCTTGTCTAAGTGCTCTCTGATGACACCTATCTCGGGAACTGTCCAGAGTAGAAGCAAATCCCCATAGCAAACCTCTTCTACTCTGTGCAGTTCCCAAGACAAGCAGAGATGTCAGCAGAGAGCACTGTTGCCAGACAGAAAAGAACAACTCAACTTCTTAATAGAAGTAATTTACAAATCTGTTTAACTTTAAGGAGCCAGTTGATATATATATATATATATATATATATATATATATATATATATATATATATATAAATATATATATATATATATATATATATATATATATATATATAAAGTTTTTTCCTGGAATACCCCTGTAACTATTGACAGCAAATGCGTCTGTCAGACTTCACAGATTTTATCCACTGGATGTAAACAATGAACATTTCTATTCAATGACAGCAAGACATTGAGAAATTGACATAGAGAGTATCCTGGAAAATGGAAAACTTTTTATTATACAATGAATATGTTTTATTTGCTGAAACATGGAAATCCCAATGCACATATGGAGGGGCTAGGTTAGTTGGATGCTCTCTCTAGTGGGTGGTAAAAAAAATCGTTTTGTGGTATCAAGCCAAGAGTAGTTGGTAGAACGTTATATGGAGGGGTCTTATTCTCCTATAGCCTCCTAGACTTTAAAGGGGTATTCCAGCCAAAGACATTTTATCCCCTTTCCAAAGGATAGGGGATAAGATGTCTGATCAAGAGGGGCACGCCGATGGGGACCTCCTGCGATCTCCGTGCAGCACCCGCATAGAATGCGGGTGCTGCAC
Organism: Hyla sarda; assembly: GCF_029499605.1. Taxonomy (NCBI): domain Eukaryota; kingdom Metazoa; phylum Chordata; class Amphibia; order Anura; family Hylidae; genus Hyla; species Hyla sarda. The sequence continues at coordinate 25,185,489 of NC_079189.1, forward strand.
GGAGATCGCGAGGGGGTCCCAACAGTGGGCCCCCCACGATCAGACATCCTATCCCAAATCTTTGGATGTCTTTGGCCAGAATACCCCTTTAAGTCAACCTTACATCTTTTGCCTCCTTCCTTAGAACAGTGTGGTAGGACCAGGATTTCCAAGATGTTCACCTCCTGCAGTGGTCTGGTTCCCCCAGCCAATGATTTGGTGGAGGAGACCTTGGTGACCAGCATGAGGCATTGACATGGTCAATGTATGGTGGTTCTATTTGAACAATATATGGTTTTATTATTTGGTCACTGTGTGGTGGTATCATATGGATTATATGCATGGTGGTATTATTTAGTCACTGTATATTATGTTTTGCAGTGTATAGTGGTATTATATGGACAATGTATAGCGGTATTATTTAGTCACTGTATGGACGTATTTATTTATGCATTATATGGCATTGCTACTTGGGCCCTGGTATTGTCTGGTTACTGTATAGTGGTATTCTATAAACAATGTATGGCGTTATTATTTAGTAACTATATGGACATATTTATTTATGTATTGTATAGCATTGCTTCTTATGGCCTTGTATTATCTGGTCACTGTATAGTGATATTATATGGACAATGTATGGTGGTATTGTTTAGTCTCTGTATATAGGTATTAACTGAGCACTGTATGGCATAATCTACATAGGCATTACTTGGCCATGGTTCTTAGGCCCTGTACAAAATATGGAAGCATTATTTGTGTAATTTGATGGATAGGTCATCAGAAGGTACTGAAGGTACATCCCTGCTTGTGCCCACCAGAGGACGTAACTCTGAAAGCCCACCATACAGATATACAAATTGTACTTTGTAATGACATCCCTTATTTTATAACATATTCTGTGGCGAAACGGGAAAAAAAAATGACAGCCCCCGTATGGCACAGGCTCGAGTCAGGAGCCAACGCCATACACTGCTTGTCTTCTTAGGACGAGCCGGCTCCTCCACAGACGGCAATCAGTTAAAGGATTGTGGCAGAGTGACCAGGTGACCCTGACCCTCCAATGGAATACCCCTATATCACTCCTTATATAGTTTACGGGGGGGGGGGCTAGTCAGTCTTGAGTCTTGGGTCTTGAGTTTATAGTCGAGTCGTAGTGAGGAGAGTGTGTTAAAGGGGTACTCCGCTGCTCAGTGTTTGGAACAAACTGTTCCGAATGCTGGAGCCGGCGCCAGGAACTCGGTATGCCATAGCCCCGCCCCCTCGTGATGTCCCGCCCCCTCAATGCAAGTCTATGGGAGGGGGCGTGACATCCGTCACGCCCCCTCCCATAGACTTGCATTGAGAGGGTGGGGCGTGATGTCATGAGGGGACGGGGCTATGACTTCACGAGCTCCCGGCGTCGGCTCCATGGTTCGGAACAGTTTTTTCCAAACGCTGAGCAGCGGAGTACCCCTTTAACCCCTTAAGGACACATGACGTTCTCATACGTCTCCATTTCCGAGTCCTTAAGGACACATGACGTATGAGAACCTCATGTGTTTTAGCGGCCCCCCGCAACCATCTGGAGCGGAGCCGGTCCCCGATGCCTGCTGAAATCGTTCAGCAGGCATCGGGGCATATCGCCCAGGGGGGTCATTATGTCCTCCTATGTCGGCGATGGCCGCAGATCGCTGGACAATTCAGTCCAGCGATCTGCGGCGGAATCCGGGTCAATCGGGTCTCCAGTGACCCGGTGACCCGGAATTATTGGCTGATCGGGGCCATCAGAGACGGCCCCGAACAGCCAGAGCCAGCAGGGGTGAGGTGGCACTGGTGCCACCTCACGATCGCCCTGATTCGTCGGCCGGATTACCGGCCGACCAATCAGGGCGCCTGCTGCGGGTGTCACTCCCACAACCCGCTCCGCCCCTCTTCCGGAGGACGTGAGCGGGTGCGGGACGTGCACCCCGGGTGCTGGGGACCCCGATCCCTGTTGGGATCGGGGCCCCAGGAGCGACGGCGGCGGCGAGGGACTGACCTGATGCGGCTGGATCGTTGGAGGTGAGTGACAGCCTCCTGCTGTTGCTTAGCAACAGCTCCCAGCATGCAAAAAGGGCATGCTGGGAGCTGTAGTTATGCAACAGCAGGAGGCAGACCACCACAACTCCCAGCATTTCCTTATGGGCATACTGGGACTTGTAGTTTTGCAACAGCTGGAGGCACATTCTTTCTATGGAAAAGTGTACCTTCAGCTGTTGTATAACTACAACTCCCAGCTTGCACAATCAGCTAAAGTGCATGCTGGGAGTTGTAGTGGTGCATCTGGTGGTTGCATAACTACAACTCCCAGCATGCCCGTTGGCTGTCGGTAACTGCTGAGAGTTGTAGTTTTGCAACAGCTGAAGGCACACTGAGTTAAGTAGCAAACCAGTGTGTCTCCAGCTGTTGCATAACTACAATCCCCAGTATCCCCAGCCAAAGTAGTATGCCTCCAGCTGTTGCATAACTACAACACCCAGCATACCCTTCCGCTGTCTGTACATGCTGGGGGTTGTAGCTTTTGCAACAGCTGAAGGCACACTGGTTGCAAAACACTGAGTTTGTTACCAAACTCGGTGCTTCACAACCAGTGTGCCTCCAGCTGTTGCAAAACTACAACTCCCAGCCTGCACTGATAGACCGTACATGCTGGGAGTTGTAGTTTTGCAACAGCTGGATGTTCCCCCTCCCCCCCAATGTAAATGTACAGGGTACACTCACATGGGCGGAGGATTACAGTAAGTATCCGGCTGCAAGTTTGAGGTGCGGCAAAATTTCTGCCGCAGCTCAAACTGCCAGCGAGAAACTACTGTGAACCCCCGCCCGTGCGACTGTACCCTAAAAACACTACACTAACACACAATAAAATAAAAAGTAAAAAACACTACGTATACACATACCCCTACACAGCCCCCCTCCCCAATAAAAATGAAAAACGTCTGGTACGCCACTGTTTCCAAAACGGAGCCTCCAGCTATTGCAAAACAACTACTCCCAGTATTGCCAGATAGCCGTTGATTGTCTAGGCATGCTGGGAGTTTTACAACAGCTGGAGGCACCCTGTTTGGGAATCACTGGTGTAGAATACCCCTATGTCCACCCCTATGCAAGTCCCTAATTTAGGCCTCAAATGTGCATGGCGCTCTCACTTTGGAGCCCTGTCGTATTTCAAGGCAACAGTTTAGGGCCACATATGGGGTATCGCCGTACTCGGGAGAAATTGCCTAACAATTTTTGGGTGGTATTTTCTGCTATTACCCTTTTTAAAAATGTAAAATTTTTGGGAAAACAAGCATTTTAGGTAAAAAAATATATATATTTTTTTACATATGCAAAAGTCGTGAAACACCTGTAGGGTATTAAGGTTCAAATTACCCCTTGTTACGTTCCCCGAGGGGTCTAGTTTCCAAAATGGTATGCCATGTGGTTTTTTTTTGCTGTCCTGGCACCATAGGGGCTTCCTAAATGCGGCATGCCCCCAGAGCAAAATTCGCTTTCAAAAAGCCAAATGTGACTCCTTCTCTTCTGAGACCTGTAGTGCGCCAGCAGAGCACTTTTCACCCCCATATGGGGTGTTTTCTGTATCGGGAGAAATTGGGCTTCAAATTTTGGGGGGTATTTTCTGCTATTACCCTTTTTAAAAATGTAAAATTTTTGGGAAACCAAGCATTTTAGGTAAAAAATATATATATATTTTTTTACATATGCAAAAGTCGTGAAACACCTGTAGGGTATTAAGGTTCACTTTACCCCTTGTTACGTTCCCTGAGGGGTCTAGTTTCCAAAATGGTATGCCATGTGGTTTTTTTTTTGCTGTCCTGGCACCATAGGGGCTTCCTAAATGCGGCATGCCCCCAGAGCAAAATTTGCTTTCAAAAAGCCAAATGTGACTCCTTCTCTTCTGAGACCTGTAGTGCGCCAGCAGAGCACTTTTCACCCCCATATGGGGTGTTTTCTGTATCGGGAGAAATTGGGCTTCAAATTTTGGGGGGTATTTTCTGCTATTACCCTTTTTAAAAATGTAAAATTTTTGGGAAACCAAGCATTTTAGGTAAAAAATATATATATATTTTTTTACATATGCAAAAGTCGTGAAACACCTGTAGGGTATTAAGGTTCACTTTACCCCTTGTTACGTTCCCTGAGGGGTCTAGTTTCCAAAATGGTATGCCATGTGTTTTTTTTTTGCTGTCCTGGCACCATAGGGGCTTCCTAAATGCGGCATGCCCCCAGAGCAAAATTTGCTTTCAAAAAGCCAAATGTGACTCCTTCTCTTCTGAGACCTGTAGTGCGCCAGCAGAGCACTTTTCACCCCCATATGGGGTGTTTTCTGTATCGGGAGAAATTGGGTTTCAAATTTTGGGGGGTATTTTCTGCTATTACCCTTTTTAAAAATGTAACATTTTTGGGAAACCAAGCATTTTAGGTAAAAAATATATATATATTTTTTTACATATGCAAAAGTCGTGAAACACCTGTAGGGTATTAAGGTTCACTTTACCCCTTGTTACGTTCCCTGAGGAGTCTAGTTTCCAAAATGGTATGCCATGTGTTTTTTTTTTTTTGCTGTCCTGGCACCATAGGGGCTTCCTAAATGCGGCATGCCCCCCAAAAACCATTTGTCGCTCCTTCCCTTCTGAGCCCTCTACTGCGCCCGCCGAACACTTTACATAGACATATGAGGTATGTGCTTACTCGAGAGAAATTGGGATTCAAATACAAGTAAAAATTCTCTCTTTTTTACCCCTTGCAAAAATTCAAAATTTGGGTCTACAAGAACATGCGAGTGTAAAAAATGAAGATTTTGAATTTTCTCCTTCACTTTGCTGCTATTCCTGTGAAACACCTAAAGGGTTAATACACTTACTGAATGTCATTTTGAATACTTTGGGGGGTGTAGTTTTTATTATGGGGTATTTCTAATATGAAGACCCTTCAAATCCACTTCAAAACTGAACTGGTCCCTGAAAAATAGTGAGTTTGAAAATTTTGTGAAAAATTTCCAAATTGCTGCTGAACTTTGAAGCCCTATGGTGTCTTCCAAAAGTAAAAACTCATAAATTTTATGATGCAAACATAAAGTAGACATATTGTATATGTGAACCTAAAAAAAATATATTTTGAATATCCATTTTCCTTACAAGCAGAGAGGTTCAAAGTTAGAAAAATGCAAAATTTTCATTTTTTTCATCAAATTTTGGGATTTTTCACCAAGAAAGGATGCAAGTTACCATAAAATTTTACCAATAACATAAAGTAGAATATGTCACGAAAAAACAATCTCGGAATCAGAATGATAACTAAAAGCATTCCAGAGTTATTAATGTTTAAAGTGACAGTGGTCAGAATTGCAAAAAACGCTCCGGTCCTTAAGGTGTAAAATGGCCTGGTCCTTAAGGGGTTAAGAGAAGTCTAGTTCCATCTAGTAAGCTGAGGTACAGGGGAGAAGAGTGAGGAGACCTGAAGAAAAGCCTAAAGTCTGGAGCCACGCCGATCTCATGAAAACCCCAGCGCACAGTGGAAAGTGGAAGCCTGGTGGTAAGTCCTTGGGGATGAACATAGGGGGAGATTTATCAAAACCTGCCCAAAGGAAAACTTGCCCAGTTGCCCATAGCAACCAATCAGATCGCTTCTTTCATTTTTAACAAGGCCTCTGCAAAATGAAAGAAGCGATCTGATTGGTTGCTATGGGCAACTGGGCAACTTTTCCTCTGGACAGGTTTCGATCAATCTCCCCCATAGTCTTTAGTCAGTCAATCAGCACAGTCAGTCTTTAAATCCAGCATTGTCTAGCATAATCACTAATCTGCAGTTGCACCTACTACAAGTCTCAGCAAAGGCGACAGGATCCCCCGGGTTACACTCTGCACATCCCTCTGCACTCAAGTCTGTACTGTCAAGGATTTGCTAATTCCTGCAACAGTAAAGATAGATATTCATAACTTTGCATCGGTGTCATCCTTGTTCCCGCGCTTGGTCCAGGAGAAGCTATCTTATCCTCAGACTGTGGAGGTTAACTGTGCCCTGGCATCACAAAAAAAACTATTCCACCTGTTCCACTTTAAAATAAAAATAGCTCAGTGTTTACAGGTATCTTATGTAATGTGTCTGCTCTTAGTTACATAACCCTGAAATTCTAGGACATAGGATCAGCTTTAAAGTGCTTTACATGTGATCTTTCCAAACATTGTTCCCACACAGATGACAGCAGCCGCTGGCTCCAGAAAGTTAAACAGATTTTTAAATTACTTCTATTAAAAAATCTTAATCCTTTCAGTACTTATGAGCTTCTGAAGTTTAGGTTGTTCTTTTCTGTCTAAGTAACTTTACCACAGTGTTTCCCAACCAGGGTGGCTCTAGCTGTTGCAAAACTACAACTTCCAGCATGCCCGGACAGCCAAAGGCTGTCCGGGCATGCTGGAAGTTGTAGTTTTGCAACAGCTGGAGGCACCCTGGTTGGGAAACACTACTTCATCCAATGTTGCATAACAAGTTCTTACTATCTTGTTTTACAGTGTCCAAACAACAGTACCATACAGTGCCCAAATAATATAACCAAATAATATAACAATTAAAGGGGTACTCCGGGGGAAAACTTATTATTATTATTTTTTTTTAATCAACTGGCTCCAGAAAGTTAAACAGATTTTTAAATTACTTCTATTAAAAAATCTTAATCCTTTCAGTACTTATGAGCTTCTGAAGTTTAGGTTGTTCTTTTCTGTCTAAGTAATCTCTGATGACACGTGTCTCGGGAACCGCCCAGTTTAGAAGAGGTTTGCTATGGGGATTTGCTTCTAAACTGGGCGGTTCCCGAGACAGGTGTCATCAGAGAGCACTTAGACAGAAAAGAACAACTCAACTTCAGAAGCTCATAAGTACTGAAAGAATTAAGATTTTTTTAATAGAAGTAATTTACAAATCTGTTTAACTTTCTGGAGCCAGTTGATATATATATATATATATATATATATATATATATATATATATATATATATATTCCTGGATAACCCCTTTAATTTTAGAGAAAACAAAATGTTCAAAAAATCTTTGTAAATTTATTGAAAAGGAAACAATAAAACCTTACAGTGACATAAGTATTCATACCCTTTACTCAGGACTTAGTTGTAGCCCCTTTGGAAGAGATTCCAGCCTCCAGTCTTCTTGGGGATGAGACCACAAGGTTTACACACCTGGATTTGGGGATTTTCTGTTATTCTGTATGTGTCACTGTTCCTAAATTATAATCATACTGTAAACCCTGCTTCATATCCTTCTTGTAGAATTTCCTCATTTACCTCTGTAAAAACTGACAAGCTGTGTTGGTGAATCTGTAGATGTAGTCTCTATATCTAGACCAGTGGTCTTCAACCTGCGGACCTCCAGATGTTGCAAAACTACAACTCCCAGCATGCCCGGACAGCCAACGGCTGTCCGGGCATGCTGGGAGTTGTAGTTTTGCAACATCTGGAGGTCCGCAGGTTGAAGTCCACTGATCTAGACCCTCATAGATCAAAAATAGGAAACAAAATAATAAGCAAGCGACTTTGTGCTGTCACACTTTAACCCCTTAAGGACTCAGCCCATTTTGGCCTTAAGGACTCAGACAATTTAATTTTTACGTTTTCATTTTTTCCTCCTCGCCTTCTAAAAATCATAACTCTTTTATATTTTCATCCACAGACTAGTATGAGGGCTTGTTTTTTGCGCGACCAGTTGTCCTTTGTAATGACATCACTCATTATATCATAAAATGTATGGCGCAACCAAAAAACACTATTTTTGTGGGGAAATTAAAACGAAAAACGCAATTTTGCTAATTTTGGAAGGTTTTGTTTTCACGCCGTACAATTTCTGGTAAAAATGACATGTGTTCTTTATTCTGAGGGTCAATACGATTAAAATGATACCCATTATTATATACTTTTATATTATTGTTGCGCTTAAAAAAAATCACAAACTTTTTAACCAAATTAGTACGTTTATAATCCCTTTATTTTGATGACCTATAACTTTTTTATTTTTCCGTATAAGCGGCGGTATGGGGGCTCATTTTTTGCGCCATGATCTGTACTTTTTTTTGATACCACATTTGTATATAAAAAACTTTTAATACATTTTTTATAATTTTTTTTTTAAGAAAATGTATTAAAAAAGTAGGAATTTTGGACTTTTTAAATTTTTTTTCGTTCACGCCGTTCACCGTACGGGATCATTAACATTTTATTTTAATAGTTCGGACATTTACGCACGCGGCGATACCAAATATGTCTATAAAAAATGTTTTTTACGCTTTTTGGGGGTAAAATAGGAAAAAACGGACGTTTTACTTTTTTATTGGGGGAGGGGATTTTTCACTTTTTTTTTTACTTTTACTTTTACATTTTTTTACATTTTTTTTTACACTTGAATAGTCCCCATAGGGGACTATTCATAGCAATACCATGATTGCTAATACTGATCTGTTCTATGTATAGGACATAGAACAGATCAGTATTATCGGTCATCTCCTGCTCTGGTCTGCTCGATCACAGACCAGAGCAGGAGACGCCGGGAGCCGCACGGAGGAAGGAGAGGGGACCTCCGTGCGGCGTTATGAATGATCGGATCCCCGCAGCAGCGCTGCGGGCGATCCGATCGTTCATTTTAATCGCGAACTCCCGCAGATGCCGGGATCTGTATTGATCCCGGCACCTGAGGGGTTAATGGCGGACGCCCGCGAGATCGCGGGCGTCGGCCATTGCCGGCGGGTCCCTGGCTGCGATCAGCAGCCGGGATCAGCCGCGCATGACACGGGCATCGCTCCGATGCCCGCGGTTATGCATAGGACGTAAATGTACGTCCTGGTGCGTTAAGTACCACCTCACCAGGACGTACATTTACGTCCTGCGTCCTTAAGGGGTTAAAGGGGTACTCCGGTGAAAAACTTTTTTTTTTTTTTTTTTAAATGAACTGGTGCCAGAAAGTTAAACAGATTTGTAAATGACTTCTATTAAAAAATCTTAATCCTTCCTGTACTTATTAGCTGCTGAATACTACAGTGGAAATTCTTTTCTTTTTGGAACACAGAGCTCTCTGCTGACATCATGACCACAGTGCTCTCTGCTGACACCTCTGTCCATTTTAGGAACTGTCCAGAGCAGCATATGATTGCTATGGGGATTTCCTTTTACTCTGAACAGTTCCTAAAATGGACAGAGATGTCAGCAGAGAGCACTGTGGTCATGATATCAGCAGAGAGCTCTGTGTTCCAAAAAGAAAATAATTTCCACTGTAGTATTCAGCAGCTGATAAGTACAGGAAGAATTAAGATGTTTTAATAGAAGTAATTTACAAATATGATTAACTTTCTGGCACCAGTTGATTTAAAAAAAAAAAGTTTTTCACCGGAGTACCCCTTTAACTATCTCTAGATCACTGCTCCAGAGCACTGCCTAGTGGCAAACTGTGGTGATTGCAGGAACCAAATGTTACAATGACACCAACTGTGCATTCAACAACTGTGCATTCAGCCTTTTTATACTGCTTCATCTATACTGCGATTATCTATACTGCGATTATCTATACTGCGATTATCTATACTGTGATTATCTATACTGCGATTATCTATACTGCGATTATCTATACTGCGATTATCTATACTGCGATCATCTATACTGCGATTATCTATACTGCGATCATCTATACTGCGATCATCTATACTGCGATCATCTATACTGCGATTATCTATACTGCGATTATCTATACTGCGATTATCTATACTGCGATTATCTATACTGCGATCATCTATACTGCGATTATCTATACTGCGATTATCTATACTGCGATCATCTATACTGCGATCATCTATACTGCGATCATCTATACTGCGATCATCTATACTGCGATTATCTATACTGCGATCATCTATACTGCGATTATCTATACTGCGATCATCTATACTGCGATCATCTATACTGCGATCATCTATACTGCGATCATCTATACTGCGATCATCTATACTGCGATTATCTATACTGCGATCATCTATACTGCGATTATCTATACTGCGATCATCTATACCGCGATCATCTATACTGCGATTATCTATACTGCGATCATCTATACTGCGATCATCTATACTGCGATTATCTATACTGCGATTATCTATACTGCGATTACCTATACTGTGATTATCTATACTGCGATCATCTATACTGCGATTATCTATACTGCGATTATCTATGCTGCGATTATCTATACTGCGATTATCTATACTGCGATCATCTATACCGCGATCATCTATACTGCGATTATCTATACTGCGATCATCTATACTGCGATCATCTATACTGCGATTATCTATACTGCGATTATCTATACTGGGATTACCTATACTGCGATTACCTATGCTGCGATTACCTATGCTGCGATTATCTATGCTGCGATTATCTATACTGCGATTATCTATACTAGGATTATCTATACTGCGATTATCTATACTGCGATTATCTATACTGCGATTATCTATACTGTGATTATCTATACTGCGATCATCTATACTGCGATCATCTATACTGCGATTATCTATACTGCGATTATCTATACTGCGATTATCTATACTGTGATTATCTATACTGCGATCATCTATACTGCGATTATCTATACTGCGATTATCTATGCTGCGGTTATCTATGCTGCGATTATCTATACTGGGATTATCTATACTGCGATTATCTATACTGTGATTATCTATACTGCGATTATCTATACTGCCGATGTTTGCTTCATGAGGGAGATGTCTACAGAAGCATTTATCCTGGTAAAAGGATAGATACAAAGGGTTAAATAGTCCCATTCATTACGTTGCCTTCCATGTAGAGATGTAGAGGTGGATCCGTCCCACTCACATTCCTCTCTGCTTTATACAGACGGTTCTAGATTTGCAATAAAAGGAGATTGTCTGGTTTTTAAAGAATTTATTTGCAAATTATGGTTAAAAATAAGTATTTGGTCAATAACAAAAGTTCATCTCAATACTTTGTCATCTCAATATACCCTTTGAGACATATTGAGATGACAAAGTATTGAGATGAACTTTTGTTATTGACCAAATACTTTATACCCTTTGTTGACAATGACAGAGGTCAAACATTTTCTGTAAATCTTCACGAGGTTTTCACACACTGTTGCTGGTATTTTGGTCCATTCCTCTATGCAGATCTCCTCTAGAGCAGTGATGTTTTGGGGCTGTCGCTGGGCAACACAGACTTTCAACTCCCTCCAAAGGTTTTCTATGGGGCTGAGATCTGGAAACTGGCTAGGGCACTCTAGGACCTTGAAATGCTTCTTACGAAGCCACTCCTTCATTGCCCGGGGGTGGGTGTTTGGGATCATTGTCATGCTGAAAGACCCAGTCACGTTTCATCTTCAATGCCCTTGCTGATGGAAGGAGGTTTTCACTCAAAATCTCATGATACATGGCCCCATTCATTTTTTCCTTTACATGGATCAGTCATCCTGGTCCCTTAACAGAAAAACAGCCCCAAAGCATGATGTTTCCACCCCCATGCGTCACAGTAGTTATGGTGTTCTTTGGATGCAACTCAGCATTCTTTCTCCTCCAAACACGACAAGTAGAGTTTTTATCAAAAAGTTCTACTTTGGTATCATCTGACCATATGACATTCCCCCAATACTCTTCTGGATCATCCAGCTCTCTTGCAAACTTCAGATGGGCCCAGACATGTACTGGCTTAAGCAGGGGGACACGTCTGGCACTGCATGATCTGAGTCCCTGGCGGTGTAGTGTGTTACTGATGGTAGCCTTTGTTACTTTGGTCCCAGCTCTCTGCAGGTCATTGACTAGCAACCCCCCCCTGTGTGGTTCCAGGATTTTTTCTCACCGTTCTTGTGATCATTTTGACGCCACGGGGTGAAGATCTTGCGTGGAGCCCCAGATCGAGGGAGATTATCAGTAGTCTTGTATGTCTTCCATTTTCTAATAATTGCTCCCACAGTTGATTTCTTCACACCAAGCTGCTTGCCTATTGCAGATTCAATCTTCCCAGCCTGGTGCAGGTCTACAATTTTGTTTCTGGTGTCCTTCGACAGCTCTTTGGTCTTGACCATAGTGGAGTATGCAGTGTGACTGTTTGAGGTTGTGGACAGGTGTCTATTATACTGATAACAAGTTCAAACAGGAGCCATTAATACAGGTAACAAGTGGAGACAGAACTCTTGCTTGTTTGTAGGTGACCAAATACTTATTTTCCACAATAATTTGCAAATAAATTCTTTAAAAATCAGACAATGTGATTTTATGGATTTTTTTTCTCATTATGTCTCTCATAGTTGAGGTGTACCTATGATGAAATTACAGACCTCTCTCATCTTTTTAAGTGGGAGAACTTTTGTTGAATGACTAAATACTTTTTTGCCCCACTGTATAACAAAACTCCTGAGGGAATGTAAGGAAAGAGCTCAAAAGGTTACAGCAATATGAATAGCCCAAGTCACTATGTACGGTATAGAGCAATAACCATGAGAGAAGACCAGGAGTAATGGCAGACAAAGACAGGCTTCCTTCTATAATAATCAGAATTATTATTATTATATTCTTGTACATGGAGAACAGTAATATAGTAGTTTTATTCTTGTACATATAGGCAGTATGCAGTATTATAGTAGTTATATTCTTGTATATAGGAGGCAGTATTATAGTAGTTATATTCTTGTACATAGGAGGCAGTATTATAGTAGTTATATTCTTATATATAGGAGCAGTATTATAGTAATTATATTCTTGTGTATAGGAGGCAGTATTATAGTAATTATATTCTTGTATATAGGAGTAGTATTATAGTAGTTATATTCTTGTACATAGGAGCAGTATTATAGTAGTTATATTCTTGTATATAGGAGCCGTATTATAGTAGTTGTTACGCCGAGCGCTCCGGGTCCCCGCTCCTCCCCGGAGCGCTCGCTTCACTCTCGCTACCGCAGCGCTCCGGTCAGCTCCACTGACCCGGTGCGCTGCGATACCGTCTCCAGCCGGGATGCGATTCGCGATGCGGGTGGCGCCCGCTCGCGATGCGCACCCCGGCTCCCGTACCTGACTCGCTCTCCGTCTGTCCTGTCCCGGCGCGCGCGGCCCCGCTCCCTAGGGCGCGCGCGCGCCGGGTCTCTGCGATTTAAAGGGCCACTGCGCCGCTGATTGGCGCAGTGGTTCCAATTAGTGTGTTCACCTGTGCACTCCCTATTTATACCTCACTTCCCCTTCACTCCCTCGCCGGATCTTGTTGCCATTGTGCCAGTGAAAGCGTTCCATTGTGTATTCCTAGCCTGTGTTCCAGACCTCCTGCCGTTGCCCCTGACTACGATCCTTGCTGCCTGCCCCGACCTTCTGCTACGTCCGACCTTGCTTCTGTCTACTCCCTTGTACCGCGCCTATCTTCAGCAGCCAGAGAGGTTGAGCCGTTGCTAGTGGATACGACCTGGTCACTACCGCCGCAGCAAGACCATCCCGCTTTGCGGCGGGCTCTGGTGAAAACCAGTAGTGACTTAGAACCGGTCCACTAGCACGGTCCACGCCAATACCTCTCTGGCACAGAGGATCCACCTCCTGCCAGCCGGCATCGTGACAGTAGATCCGGCCATGGATCCCGCTGAAGTACCTCTGCCAGATGTCGCTGACCTCACTACGGTGGTCGCCCAGCACTCACAACAGATAGCGCAACAAGGCCACGAGCTGTCTCAACTGACCGTGATGCTACAGCAGCTACTACCACAGCTTCAGCAATCATCTCCTCCGCCAGCTCCTGCACCTCCTCCGCAGCGAGTGGCCGCCTCAGGCCTACGACTATCCTTGCCGGATAAATTTGATGGGGACTCTAAGTGTTGCCGTGGCTTTCTTTCACAATGTTCCCTGCACTTGGAGATGATGTCGGACCAGTTTCCTACTGAAAGGTCTAAGGTGGCTTTCGTAGTCAGCCTTCTGTCTGGAAAAGCTCTGTCATGGGCCACACCGCTCTGGGACCGCAATGACCCTGTCACTGCCTCTGTACACTCCTTCTTCTCGGAATTTCGTAGTGTCTTTGAGGAACCTGCCCGAGCCTCTTCTGCTGAGACTGCCCTGTTGAACCTGGTCCAGGGTAATTCTTCCGTTGGCGAGTACGCCGTACAATTCCGTACTCTTGCTTCAGAACTATCCTGGAATAATGAGGCCCTCTGCGCGACCTTTAAAAAAGGCCTATCCAGCAACATTAAAGATGTTCTGGCCGCACGAGAAATCCCTGCTAATCTACATGAACTCATTCATCTTGCCACTCGCATTGACATGCGTTTTTCCGAAAGGCGTCAGGAGCTCCGCCAGGATATGGACTTTGTTCGCACGAGGCGTTTTTTCTCCCCGGCTCCTCTCTCCTCTGGTCCTCTGCAATCCGTTCCTGGGCCTCCCGCTGTGGAGGCTATGCAAGTTGACCGGTCTCGCCTGACACCACAAGAGAGGACACGACGCCGCATGGAGAATCTCTGCCTGTACTGTGCCAGTACCGAACACTTCCTGAAGGATTGTCCTATCCGACCTCCCCGCCTGGAAAGACGTACGCTGACTCCGCACAAAGGTGAAACAGTCCTTGAAGTCAACTCCGCTTCTCCACGTCTTACTGTGCCTGTGCGGATATCTGCCTCTACCTTCTCCTTCTCCACTAAGGCCTTCTTGGACTCCGGATCTGCAGGAAACTTTATTTTGGCCTCTCTCATCAACAGGTTCAACATCCCAGTGACCAGTCTCGCCAGACCTCTCTACATCAATTGCGTTAACAATGAAAGATTGGACTGTGCCGTGCGTTACCGCACGGAACCCCTCCTAATGTGCATTGGACCTCACCACGAAAAAATTGAGTTTTTGGTCCTCTCCAATTGCACTTCCGAAATTCTCCTTGGACTACCCTGGCTTCAACACCATTCCCCAACCCTGGATTGGTCCACTGGGGAGATCAAGAGTTGGGGTCCCTCTTGTTCCAAGGACTGCCTTAAACCGGTTCCCAGTACTCCCTGCCGTGACCCTGTGGTTCCCCCTGTAACCGGTCTCCCTAAGGCCTATATGGACTTTGCGGATGTTTTTTGCAAAAAACAAGCTGAGACTTTACCTCCTCACAGGCCTTATGACTGTCCTATTGACCTCCTCCCGGGCACTACTCCACCCCGGGGCAGAATTTATCCTCTCTCTGTCCCAGAGACTCTTGCTATGTCTGAGTATATCCAGGAAAATTTAAAGAAGGGCTTTATCCGCAAATCCTCCTCTCCTGCCGGAGCCGGATTTTTCTTTGTGTCCAAAAAAGATGGCTCCCTACGTCCTTGCATTGACTACCGCGGTCTTAATAAAATCACCTTAAAAAACCGCTACCCCCTACCTCTCATCTCTGAACTCTTTGATCGCCTCCAAGGTGCTCACATCTTTACCAAACTGGACTTAAGAGGTGCCTATAATCTCATCCGCATCAGAGAGGGGGATGAATGGAAAACGGCATTTAACACTAGAGATGGACACTTTGAGTATCTGGTCATGCCCTTTGGCCTGTGCAACGCCCCTGCCGTCTTCCAAGACTTTGTTAATGAAATTTTTTGTGATCTCTTATATTCCTGTGTTGTTGTATATCTGGACGATATCCTGATTTTTTCTGCCAACTTAGAAGAACACCGCCAGCATGTCCGCATGGTTCTTCAGAGACTTCGTGACAATCAACTTTATGCCAAAATGGAGAAATGTCTGTTTGAATGTCAATCTCTTCCTTTCCTAGGATACTTGGTCTCTGGCCAGGGACTACAAATGGATCCAGACAAACTCTCTGCCGTCTTAGATTGGCCACGCCCCTCCGGACTCCGTGCTATCCAACGTTTTTTGGGGTTCGCCAATTATTACAGACAATTTATTCCACGTTTTTCCACCATTGTGGCTCCTATTGTGGCTTTAACCAAAAAGAATGCCAATCCTAAGTCATGGCCTCCTCAAGCGGAAGACGCCTTTAAACAGCTCAAGTCTGCCTTTTCTTCGGCTCCCGTGCTCTCCAGACCTGACCCTTCTAAACCCTTCCTATTGGAGGTTGATGCCTCCTCTGTAGGAGCTGGAGCGGTCCTTCTACAAAAAAATTCTTCCGGGCATGCTGTTACTTGTGGTTTTTTTTCTAGGACCTTCTCTCCGGCTGAGAGGAACTACTCCATCGGGGACCGAGAGCTTCTAGCCATTAAATTAGCACTTGAGGAATGGAGGCATCTGTTGGAGGGATCAAGATTTCCCGTTATTATTTACACCGATCACAAGAACCTCTCCTATCTCCAGTCTGCCCAACGGCTGAATCCTCGCCAGGCCAGGTGGTCTCTGTTCTTTGCCCGATTTAATTTTGAGATTCACTTTCGGCCTGCCGATAAGAACATTAGGGCCGATGCTCTCTCTCGTTCCTCGGATGCCTCGGAAGTAGAGCTCTCTCCGCAACACATCATTCCCCCTGACTGCCTGATCTCCACTTCTCCAGCCTCCATCAGGCAAACTCCTCCAGGGAAGACCTTCGTTTCTCCACGCCAACGCCTCGGAATCCTCAAATGGGGTCACTCCTCCCATCTCGCAGGTCATGCGGGTATCAAGAAATCCGTGCAACTCATCTCTCGTTTCCATTGGTGGCCGACTCTGGAGACGGATGTTGTGGATTTTGTGCGAGCCTGCACTGTCTGTGCCCGGGATAAGACTCCTCGCCAGAAGCCCGCTGGCCTTCTTCATCCTCTGCCTGTCCCCGAACAGCCTTGGTCTCTGATTGGTATGGACTTTATTACTGACTTACCTCCATCCCGTGGCAACACTGTTGTTTGGGTGGTCGTTGATCGATTCTCCAAGATGGCACATTTCATTCCTCTTCCTGGTCTTCCTTCAGCGCCTCAGTTGGCAAAACAATTTTTTGTACACATTTTTCGTCTTCACGGCTTGCCCACGCAGATCGTCTCGGATAGAGGCGTCCAATTCGTGTCAAAATTCTGGAGGGCTCTCTGTAAACAATTCAAGATTAAATTAAACTTTTCCTCTGCATATCACCCTCAATCCAATGGGCAAGTGGAAAGAATTAACCAGGTCCTGGGTGATTATTTACGCCATTTTGTTTCCTCCCGCCAGGATGACTGGGCAGATCTTCTACCATGGGCCGAATTCTCGTATAACTTCAGAGTCTCTGAATCTTCCTCCAAATCCCCATTTTTCGTGGTGTACGGCCGTCACCCTCTTCCCCCCCTCCCTACTCCCTTGCCCTCTGGTTTGCCCGCTGTAGATGAAGTGACTCGTGATCTTTCCACCATATGGAAAGAGACCCAAAATTCTCTTTTACAGGCTTCATCTCGCATGAAAAAGTTTGCCGATAAAAAAAGAAGAGCTCCCCCCATTTTTGCTCCCGGAGACAAGGTATGGCTCTCCGCTAAATAAGTCCGCTTTCGTGTCCCCAGTTACAAACTGGGACCACGCTATCTTGGTCCTTTCAAAGTCTTGTGCCAAATTAATCCTGTCTCTTACAAACTTCTTCTTCCTCCTTCTCTTCGTATTCCTAATGCCTTTCATGTCTCTCTTCTTAAACCACTCATCATCAACCGTTTCTCTCCCAAGTTAGTTTCTCCCACTCCTGTCTCCGGTTCTTCTGACGTCTTCTCAGTGAAAGAGATACTGGCCTCCAAGACGGTCAGAGGAAAAAGGTTCTTTTTGGTGGATTGGGAGGGCTGTGGACCTGAAGAGAGATCCTGGGAACCTGAGGACAACATCCTAGACAAAAGTCTGCTCCTCAGGTTCCCAGGCTCTAAGAAGAGGGGGAGACCCAAGGGGGGGGGGTACTGTTACGCCGAGCGCTCCGGGTCCCCGCTCCTCCCCGGAGCGCTCGCTTCACTCTCGCTACCGCAGCGCTCCGGTCAGCTCCACTGACCCGGTGCGCTGCGATACCGTCTCCAGCCGGGATGCGATTCGCGATGCGGGTGGCGCCCGCTCGCGATGCGCACCCCGGCTCCCGTACCTGACTCGCTCTCCGTCTGTCCTGTCCCGGCGCGCGCGGCCCCGCTCCCTAGGGCGCGCGCGCGCCGGGTCTCTGCGATTTAAAGGGCCACTGCGCCGCTGATTGGCGCAGTGGTTCCAATTAGTGTGTTCACCTGTGCACTCCCTATTTATACCTCACTTCCCCTTCACTCCCTCGCCGGATCTTGTTGCCATTGTGCCAGTGAAAGCGTTCCATTGTGTATTCCTAGCCTGTGTTCCAGACCTCCTGCCGTTGCCCCTGACTACGATCCTTGCTGCCTGCCCTGACCTTCTGCTACGTCCGACCTTGCTTCTGTCTACTCCCTTGTACCGCGCCTATCTTCAGCAGCCAGAGAGGTTGAGCCGTTGCTAGTGGATACGACCTGGTCACTACCGCCGCAGCAAGACCATCCCGCTTTGCGGCGGGCTCTGGTGAAAACCAGTAGTGACTTAGAACCGGTCCACTAGCACGGTCCACGCCAATCCCTCTCTGGCACAGAGGATCCACCTCCTGCCAGCCGGCATCGTGACAGTAGTTATACTCTTGTATATAGGAGCAGTATTATAGTAGTTATATTCTTGTATATAGGAGCAGTATTATAGTAGTTATATTCTTATACATAGGAGGCAGTATTATAGTAGTTATATTCTTGTATATAGGAGCAGTATTATAGTAGTTATATTCTTGTATATACGAGGCAGTATTATAGTAGTTATATTCTTGTATATAGGAGGTAGTTTTATAGTAGTTATATTCTTGTATATAGGAGCAGTATTATAGTAGTTATATTCTTGTACATAGGAGCAGTATTATAGTAGTAATATTCTTGTATATAGGAGCAGTATTATAGTAGTTATATTCTTGTACATAGGAGGCAGTATTATAGTAGTTATATTCTTGTACATAGGAGCCGGTGTTATAGTAGTTATATTCTTGTATATAGGAGCAGTATTATAGTAGTTATATAAGGGACGGTATTATGCTCTTCAATAATAGTTTGGAATAGATACACCTTGCTAATGTTAGCCCAAAGTATTTTCCCAATAATCCCCTTCCACTTCTTCTCATGACAGTTTATACTGTTTTTCTCAGCAGGAGGAGACACTGAGCTCAGTTCAGAGAACGAGTATAAAATTCTTCCTCCCCAAAATGTCTAGTAAAACATTACACTGCAGTAAGGCACTTTTCTACAAAGCTGCTGAAGCGGTTAAATTTGTCATCCTGAGTGGATGTAATACATTTCTCATCCAGACTACATTAAACCTGTTGAACATTTACCAGAGAGATGGCCGGAGGGGTA
Source organism: Hyla sarda (assembly GCF_029499605.1). Taxonomy (NCBI): domain Eukaryota; kingdom Metazoa; phylum Chordata; class Amphibia; order Anura; family Hylidae; genus Hyla; species Hyla sarda. The sequence goes on from NC_079189.1 coordinate 25,204,806, forward strand.
GAAGAATTCATTACCATTCGGAGGGCGGCAGCTTTTCCTCCAGGAATCTGATTTTTTAATTAATATAAACGTGGCACTTTACTTGACTTGTAGGTCGGAGGAATTGACGTTTTCCTTTAGTAAACTGTATATAGCGATAACGGAGAGGCTGCTATTTTTTCGTGTTTTACATAATAAAAATAAACTATTAGATTTGAACTTATCAATTGTGGTTGCTATTTCGGAATCGGGGGCAATCTACAAAAAGTGTTCAGTAACACTGCAGCGCCACCAGAGTTGAAATAAAGCATTACACACTGCTCATTGAAAATCAATGGGCTAGCTGTGTAATGCCCAGACACTCTGGGTCCTCCATAGTCAGACACGCTCTTTGTAGCTCTACTCAGCCCTTTGAGTGAGAAGTTACATCATCCAAGGATATGGGTTATAATTATACTTAGCAGGGATTGTTCCCATTGTAATATAGGCTGCTCCCTGTTTTCTCTTATAAGTAGCACTTGCTCAATGGAGCACATTGTTTATGTACCATAAGAACAGGTTATTATTCAAGAAATCCAAGCGTAAAGTAAAGACAGGAAGAGGGAGAAGTTACAGAACAACTTACTGCCCCAGGATGAGACCTCAGGAATGGTTTCTGCCAATAACCACCCTATGAATGTGGAGACTCGGGGAAGACGCAGTTAAAAGTGTCAATATTGTCGTGTAGGGTTCATTTGTATGTGTAGTCCCACTCAGGGGTCAAGACCTGGGGCGAAAAAAAAGTGTGTTTTCACTTAAAGGCTTACTCCACTGCTCAGCATTTGGAACAAACTGTTCCGAACACTGGAGCTGGCAGCTCGTGACGTCATAGCCCCGCCCCCTCATGGTGTCACACCCCGCCCCCTCAATGCAAGTCTATGGGAGGGTGTGTGACTGCTGTACAAGAATATAACTACTATAATACTGCTCCTATATACAGGAATATAACTACTATAATACTGCTCCTATGTACAAGAATATAACTACTATAATACTGCCTCCCATGCACAAGAATATAACTACTATATTACTGTCCCTATATGCAAGAATATAACTACTATAATACTGTCTCCTATGTACAAGAATATCACTACTATAATACTGTCTCCTATATACAAGAATATAACTACTATAATACTGCCCCTATATACAAGAATATAACTACTATAATACTGCCTCCTATATACAGGAATATAACTACTATAATACTGCTCCTATGTACAAGAATATAACTACTATAATACTGCCTCCCATGCACAAGAATATAACTACTATAATACTGCTCCTATATACAAGAATATAACTACTATAATACTGTCCCTATATGCAAGAATATAACTACTATAATACTGTCTCCTATGTACAAGAATATCACTACTATAATATTGTCTCCTATATACAAGAATATAACTACTATAATACTGCTCCTATGTACAAGAATATAACTACTATAATACTGCCCCCTATATACAAGAATATAACTACTATAATACTGCTCCTATATACAAGAATATAACTACTATAATACTGTCTTCTATGTACAAGAATATCACTACTATAATATTGTCTCCTATATACAAGAATATAACTACTATAATACTGTCTCCTATGTACAAGAATATCACTACTATAATATTGTCTCCTATATACAAGAATATAACTACTATAATACTGCTCCTATATACAAGAATATAACTACTATAATACTGCTCCTATGTACAAGAATATAACTACTAAAGTACTGTCCCTATGTGCAAGAATATAACTACTATAATACTGTCCCTGTGTACAAGAATTTATCTACCATAATACGGTCCTCTGTGTGCTGAAATGTAACAATAAATAATCTGAGTATTGTGCAGAACAGAGTCGACCATTAATGAATAGAGATGTGACTCTGCTCCTCCGTACACTGCGGGTAGCGGTAAGGCACAACATTCAATTAGTGAGATGGCGGCGCAGCGCTGACGGATGTAAGTCATGTTACCCCGGTGAGAGGGTAAACACAAAACAAGAAATATTTAATAAGCGTGAAGAGAACAGTGGAGGTGCACTTGAAAGGCCACAACCCTCGATGCATGAATAACATTGGCTGAGTCTGTGGCTTCTATTTCTGTTCGAGCATTGTGCGCCTTCGAGGGCTCTGGAGAATAGGACTGGGTAACTGAGAGAATAGCGGGGAAATCTCCAGGATAATAATGTCTTATTTTCTGCATTCTAAAGAGTGTCTTCATCTGCTTCCTTCTGATAACAGCTCTGCTGTATTGTGCCATGGAGGAAGGGAGAGGGAATGGTGCGCCGCCTTGGCCGTGTGTCTTCCTGACTTAACCCTTGCGAGAAGAAGGAGAATCCTATTACAGAGTTAGTCCCAAGAAGTATTCTGAGTAAAAATTATTTAGCCCCTTTCGAGAGGATAGTGTCAGATCACAGGGGAGTCTGACCGCTTGGACTCTCCAGAACTCCTTTGTATTGAACGGAGCGGTGACTTGCTCATGCGCGACGCTGCTCCATTTGCCATATGTCCAATACAATACGGGAATAAAAAAACTCTATCTCCAACTTCTGTTGGCGCCCAAAGGCTTTCCCATGTGCAAGAAAGGTTCTATAGGTGTCAGATCATGAGGGGTCCGACTGCTGGGATCCCCCCCTCCTGGCCCCTGTAACTCCGGAATGGAGCCATTACTTCTTTGTTTGAACAGAGTGGCTTCCTTCGCTAGCACCATAGACCGTGATTGGAGTAGCGGCGCGGATGCGCCGCTGCTCTATTCACAGTCTATGGAGCTGTCAAAGAGAGTACAGCGCGAGAGTACTGCTCCATTCACAGACTATGGAGCTGGCAAAGAGAGTACAGCGCGAGATTATTGCTCCATTCACAGTCTATGGAACTGGCAAAGAGAGTACAGCACGAGAGTACTGCCCCATTCACAGACTATGGAGCTGTCAAAGAGAGTACAGCGCGAGAGTACTGCTCCATTCACAGTCTATGGAGCTGGCAATAAGAGGACAGCGTGAGAGTACTGCTCCATTCACAGTCTATGGAGCTGGCAAAGAGAGTACAGCTTGAGAGTACTGCTCCATTCCCAGACTGTGGAGCTGTCAAACAGAGTACAGCGCGAGAGTACTGCTCCATTCGCAGACTATGGAGCTGGCAAAGAGAGTACAGCGCGAGAGTACTGCTCCATTCACAGTCTATGGAACTGGCAAAGAGAGTACAGCACGAGAGTACTGCTCCATTCACAGTCTATGGAACTGGCAAAGAGAGTACAGCACGAGAGTACTGCTCCATTCACAGTCTATGGAGCTGACAAAGAGAGTACAGCACGAGAGTACTGCCCCATTCACAGACTATGGAGCTGGCAAAAAGACTACCGCATGAGAGTACTGCTCCATTCACAGTCTATGGAACTGGCAAAGAGAGTACAGCGCAAAAGTACTGCTCCATTCACAGAGTATGGAGCTGGCAAAGAGAGTTCAACGCGAGAGTACTGCTCCATCCATAGTCTATGGATCTGGCAAAGAGAGTACAGCACAAGAGTACTGCTCCATTCACAGTCTATGGAGCTGGCAAAGAGAGTACAACGCGAGAGTACTGCTCCATTTGCAGTCTATGGAGCTGGCTAAGAGAGTACAACGCAAGAGTACTGCTCCATTCACAGTCTATGTGGCTGGCAAAGAGAGTGCAGCTCGAGAGTACTGCTCCATTCACATTCTATGGAGCTGGCAAAGAGAGTACAATGCAAGAATACTGCTCCATTCACAGTCTATGGAGCTGGCTAAGAGAGTACAGCGCGAGGCTCTCTTCGCCAGCTCCATAAACTGTGAATGGAGTTGGCAAAGAGAGCCATTCCGTTCAAACAAAGAAGTCAGAACTCCATTCTAGAGATGACAGAAGGGGGGGGGGGTCCCAGCAGTCGGAGCCCTCATAATCTGACACTTATAGAACCTCTCTTACACAAGGGTAAGCCTTTTTAGCTCCAGCAGAAGTTGGAGTTAGAGATTTTTTTACGTATTGTATTGGACATATTTGAAAGTCTACCCATTGTATCTCCACCTCGTCTCCTTTTGTTTGTAATTCCTGCACCATCTTAGGCACTCCAACTTCCACCAGACAGCCACAGTACTGGGGTGTACATTTGGGTTCTAAATCGCCCACCCAGCCACATGTGGCAGAACTGTGACCCCCATGTTAGGGAAGAACCACAATCACCAGCAAACTCCACCCCTGGCTCACCACAGCTCTGCCATGTTTTTCTTGTATACTGCTGACCAAGACAGTAAACAATATTCCACAGTGTGTGTTATCTATCTAGAGTGAGCTATGTTCTTATCATTTGCATTTATATGACTTCTGATGTATCCAAAAATATTATTTGCCTTGGCAGCAGCTGCCTGGCATTGGTTTCTACACTACTTCTTTCTACATTAGTCTGCTATTATACCAATGCTCTTTTCTGTGTCAGTTTTCATCAGGGCTTCCCTATTTAGTAAATTTTTCTGGCATCTAATAGGTGGCCTGCTACCTTTTAGCTAGGAATTGGCATTCCATCTTTTTTTTGTATAACTGGGGGTATGAACATTGAACATGGAACTCCCAGATGGTATCTCCAGAGTAAAGATGTCGCGAATTGTTCGCCGGCGAACAATTCAAGGCGAATTTAGCATGTTCGCGTTCGTATCGCCGGGCGAACATATGGGAAGTTTGATCCGCCCCCTATATTTTAACATTGCAGTAAACTTTGACCCTGTGAGTCAGAGTCAGCAGACACATTACAGCCAATCAGCAGCAGTCCCTCCCTTCCAGACCCTCCTACCTCCAGCACGGACGCCATTTTACCCTCATTCAGCATGCTGCAGGCTTAGGAAGTGGAGGGTCAGAGAAGCTGCTCCTGCTGTATAGGAAAAGCGATAGCTAGGTTGCTGCTAGGTGGTGTATTCAGGGTCCAGTTTACTTCTAAAGCACTAGTGTAACATCTGCTTTAAGGACAGCACCCAAAAAAGCCCTTTTTAGGGCTGAAAGATATCAGTCCGTGTGTCTTGCAACAGCTGGAGGCACCCTGGTTGGGAGGGAACTGCTGGTTAAAAGGGGTACTCCAGAATCAACTAACTACTACAGTATTCAAAGGGCTGAAAGATGTCAGCTGGAGGCACCCTGGTTGGGGACCACTGCTTAAAAGGGGAACTCCGCTGGCAAGCTTTTTTTCTTTAAAGCAACTAACTACTACAGTATTCAAAGGGCTGAAATATATCAGTCCGTGTGTTTTGCAACAGCTGGAGGCACCCTGGTTGGGGACCACTGCATAAAAGGGGAACTCCGCTGGCAAGCTTTTTTGCTCATTGTCCCACTAGTGCAAATCACATTTGGTGTGACAGTTGTGCAAATAAAAAAAATACCTTTTTTGGCTGTTAAATAAAACCAGTCATCACTGTCAGTTCACGTCACAGTTGCCAGTTTTTTTTGCCTGCAGGGCAAATTGTGTCACTCTAGTGCAAATCACATTTGGTGTGACAACAGTTGCCAGTTTATTTTGCCTGCAGGGCAAATTGTGTCACCCTAGTGCAAATCACATTAGGTGTGACAGTTGTGCAAATAAAAAAAATTACCCTTTTTGGCTGTTAAATAAAACCAGTCATCACTGTCAGTTCACGTCACAGTTGCCAGATTTTTTGCCTGCAGGGCAAATTGTGTCACCCTAGTGCAAATCACATTAGGTGTGACAGTTGTGCAAATTAAAAAGAAAAATACAATTTTTTGGCTGTTAAATAAAACCAGTCGTCACTGTCAGTTCACGTCACAGTTGCCAGTTTTTTTTGCCTGCAGGGTAAATTGTGTCACCCTAGTGCAAATCACATTAGGTGTGACAGTTGTGCAAATTAAAAAAAAATACCTTTTTTGGCTGTTAAATAAAACCAGTCGTCACTGTCAGTTCACGTCACAGTTGACAGTTTTTTTTGCCTGCAGGGCAAATTGTGTCACCCTAGTGCAAATCACATTAGGTGTGACAGTTGTGCAAATTTAACCAAAAAAATGACAGACAGAGGAAGGCTACCCCGCAGGGGCCGTCGTGGTGCTGGGATTCCCTTTGGCCCTAGAATGGCCAGTGTTCAGAGGCCATGTACCGTGAACCCCCAAAGTTCTGAGGACTTAGTTGACTGGCTATCACAAGACACCTAATCTACTACAGCTTCCTCTCGAAACCTTGACGCACCATCCTTCTCCTCCTCTAGCTTAGCTTCGGGCACCTCTCATGCTACCACTTGCCCGCATGCCGCCACCACCAACACTAGCACCACAGCAGCTTTACTTGATCCGTCAGAGGAGTTATTTACACATCAGTTTGAAGACATGAGTGATACGCAACCATTATTGGCAGAGGATGTAGTTAACAGGGATAGGTCTCAGTCAGGCAGCATTACACACATGGACGTACGGTGTGATGATTATGTTGTTCTCGCTGCTGCTTCCTTTCTTGAGGTGTCAGATAGCGGTGAAGGTGTTGATTATGACGATGTGTCCGTGGATGCCACATAGGTGACCGCTAGAAGAGAAGAAGAGGGGGAAAGTTCAGATGGAAAGACAGAGAGGAAGAGGAGACGAGTTGAAAGCAGGGGGAGGTCGTCGCAAGGAACTAGTGGCACAGTCATACAGCATGCATCGGCGCCCCGGGTCAGCCAGACGGGACGCCAATCAACGCATGCTGTTGCCCCCACCAGAATGCCGTCATCGCAGAGCTCAGAAGTGTGGCATTTTTTTGTGTGTCTGCCTCTGACAACAGCGAGGCCATCTGCAACCTGTGCCAGAAGAAACTGAGTCGTGGGAAGTCCAACACCCACCTAGGCACAACTGCTTTGCGAAGGCACATGATGTCACATCACAAACGCCTATGGGATCAACACGTCAGTACAAGCAGCACACAAAGTCAAAGCCACCATCCTCCTCCTGGTCCAGCATCTTCAATCAGGTCAACCACTGCTGCCCTCCTTGCCCATTCTCAACCATCCACCTCTCCGCCTCTCGCCTTGAGCAGTTCCTGCTCATCTGCCCACAGTCAGGTGTCTGTCAAGGAGATGTTTGAGCACAAGAAGCCAATGTCTCAAAGTCACCCCCTAGCCTGGCGTCTGACAGCTGGCTTGTCGGAACTGCTAGCCCGCCAGCTTTTACCATACAAGCTGGTGGAGTCTGAGGCCTTTTAAAAAATTTGTAGCCATTGGGACACCACAGTGGAAGGTACCCGTCCGAAATTTTTTTGCACAAAAGGCTATCCCCAACCTTTACTCCATTGTGCAAAAGGAAATTATGGCATGTCTGGCACACAGTGTAGGGGCAAGGGTCCATCTGACCACTGATACCTGGTCTGCAAAGCATGGGTAAACCTGGTGACGGCTGCCTAGCTTGGAATGAGTGGCTCTGCAGAGGAGTTGGTGACACCACCACGACTTGCAGGGAGGCCTGCTGCCACCTCCTCTACTCCTCCTACTCCATCCTCTTCCATAACCTCCTCAGCCGAGTCCTCTTCCACTGCTGCGTCTTGCTCCGCATCACCAGCACCCCCCCCCCCCCCCCAGCTCCCCAGGTGCTATTCCACATCCCGGATACGGCAGTGTCACGGCATCTTGGGGTTGACTTGCCTCAAAGCGGAGTGTCACACCACACCAGCGCTCCTGTCGGCCCTGAACGCACAGGTGGACCAGTGGCTGACTCCGCACCAACTGGAGATCGGCAAGGTGGTTTGTGACAATGGAACAAATTTGTTGGCGGCATTGAGGTTGGGCAAGTTGACACATGTGCCGTGCATGGCACATGTGTGTAATCTGATTGTACAACGCTTTGTGCTCAAGTACCCAAGCTTACAGGATGTCCTTAAGCAGTCCAGGAAGGTGTGTGGCCATTTCAGGCGTTCCTACACGGTCATGGCGCACTTGTCAGATATCCAGCGGCGAAACAACATGCCAGTGAGGTGCTTGATTTGTGACAGCCCGACACGTTGAAATTCAACACTCCTAATGTTCGACCGCCTGCTCCAACAAGAAAAAGCCGTCAACGAATATTTGTATGACCGGGGTGCTAGGACATCATCTGCGGAGCTGGGAATTTTTTTTTGCCACGTTACTGGAGGCTCATGCGCAATGCCTGTAGGCTCATGCGTCCTTTTGAGGAGGTGACAAACCTGGTCAGTCGCACCGAAGGCACCATCAGCGACATCATACCATTTTCTTTTCTTCCTGGAGCGTGCCCTGCGAAGAGTGCTGGATCAGGCAGTAGATGAGCGTGAAGAGGAAGAGTTGTGGACACCATCACCACCAAAAACAGCCTTATCAGCATCGCTTGCTGGACCTGCGGCAACGCTGGAAGAGGATTGTGAGGAAGAGGAGTCAGAGGAGGAATGTGGCTTTGAAGAGGAGGAGGAAGACCAACCACAACAGGCATTGCAGGGTGCTCCTTGTCACCTATCTGGTTCCCGTGGTGTTGTACGTGGCTGGGCGGAAGAAGATTATACCTTCCCTGTCATCCCTGAGGACGAGGAACCGGACATGAGTAGCTCGGCATCCAACCTTGTGCAAATGGGGTCTTTCATGCTGTCGTGCCTGTTGAGGGACCCTTTAATTTTGAAAAGGATTTCTTTGTGATTTTCACCGTCCTGCATTATAGAGCCTTCTGGACTTTATGATAATTTAAACCTGAATTTTCAAGAGTACTAACCATTACACCAAGGAACGCTTGTTGCGTGTGATTTTTTAACTTAAATTTTCAAAAGTAAAATACAGAGAGGGAAGAACTCTGTTTCTTTATTCTTTAGAATTTTCTGCTTCAAAAATTTTATGTAGAAAATAAGTTCTTTGTCTGTTTCTCCATCCTGCATTATAGAGTCTTCTGGACTCTTGGATATGTGCTTGTTCTTATTTTGGCCTCTGGTGCCGCAATTTTTCTGGGCGCTGCTACAGCTGCGGTTGCAACAATACCACATTTTTGAGCCATGTGTACATGCCTAATTTTTCTGTACTCTCTGCTGACATCTCTGTCCATTTTAGTAACGGTGCATATTAGATGTATGGTAAGGGTAGCATGGTGGCTCAGAGGTTAGCACTGCTGACTTGCAGCGCTGGGGCCTTGGGTTCAAATCCCACTATGTGCTGCCTAAAGGGGGGATCTAACTATGTGCTGCCTAAAGGGGGCTCTATGTGTTGCCTAATCGGGGGTATCTAACTATGTGATTCCTAAAGGGGGGCTCTATGTGCTGCCTAAAGGGGGCTAAAGCATGTTATTCCAAAGAATTTAGGAATAATAGGTGATTTATGCCCTTTATGGATTAAAACCAGACTCTGCATCAACTATGTAATTTTCCATGGGAGTTTTGCCATGGATCCCCCTCCAGCACGCCACAGTCCATGTATTAGTCCCCTTGAAACAACTTTTAAATCACTATTGTGGCCAGAAAGAGTCCCTGTGGGTTTTAAAATTCGCCTGCCCATTGAAGTCAATGGCGGTTCGCCGGTTCGCAAACATTTGCGGAACTTTGCGTTCGCCGTTCGCGAACCGAAAATGTTATGTTCGCGACATCACTACTCCATAGTTGTGTCCAATAGTCACCACTTACGACTTAATGATTGTAGTTACTAAACAAGGAACCAGAGTCACCAAAGCAATGCATAGTCCAAATTAAGGACTGTAGATGGGCAACATACAGTGGTCTGCACAGTCTTCTCGCGTGTACAACTCCACTAGATCGAGGAAGGAGGACAAGGAGGTGTGATTGTGAGATCTGGCGTTAGCAGCTTGGTTTCATACGAGGTGCTTAAACCTCACAGTGGAATTCAGTGGATGCAGATGACATAGGTGAAGTAAAAAAAAGGTTGGCACTCACGACTGCTGGTGTACGATGGATAGCTTTATTCGGACATTACATACAGGGCATCCATGGCGGACACAAGTCCGCCATGGATGCACTTTATGTAATGTATGAATAAAGGTGGTAGTGGTGGACTGGCAGTGGTGGACTAGTGGTAGTTGTAGTAGCCAGCGGCCAATGATCTCATGTTATGCCAGTGTCCACACTTCCTCATCCTCCGCTGAAATGGTGCCAAAACGCCACGTGTTCCTCATCCCTTCTCCTATAATAGCGTTGTTGCCAGGCTAAGCCTCTCATTAAGGGAGCCTGCCAAAGTTCTAATGTTCACCAAACATAATTTTAGCCAAAGTTCTGAGCAAGACCGGGTTCTACGGGTTCAGCTCATCTCTAGTAGGGGGTATCCCACCAATGTGTTAAATATAGCCTTAAAAAAGCTTCGCTAACGGGTCATAATGATCTCAGTTACAAAAAGAAGAATAAAACTTCTAACAAACAAGTCAATAATTTTGCGTCGTTCTCATTTCAGTGTAGCCCACTTTCTAACAAAATGAAATAGGTCATTGATAAAAACTGGTTCCTATACAACAGAATTATGTACTGGGAGACTAAAATGTCCCATGATCCCAGTTTAGAAAAACTAAAAATCTAGTTGACGTTCTCACTCATAGCAAAGTCAAAAAAGAAGGACTAGTTAGGCGGTAGCCTATCTGGGGAGACATAATCACTGCGGTCATTGTACTTGGTGTTCTTTTTCCTTAAATATGAAAGAAATTAACATTGTGGAGGTTCAGATTAAAATTTACAACTTTATCTGCTGCCGTACTAGTTTCGTAGTTTACGTGACCGTCTGTCCATGTTGGCGATTTTTGTATTGAAGACATCACACATTCTCTAAATACCCAATTTCAGGAACACGTACGTTCCCAGCACAAAAAGAAAGGGGTCACCCAGATTGATCCAGCATGTGCCGGATGTTCATAAAGGTGACAAAATCGTGTTAAACTTTCTGGACACAGAATGCATATATAATGTAGAGCGTTAGGATCGCAAAAGAAACTTTGCAACAAGCCGAAGCAAAGTGGATTGTAAAAATAGGGTCTCAAGTCAAGGTAGTTTAGTGTTTAATGATAAGTTAGACATTATGAGTATCTTCATTTACATATAGTTGTTAAGTATGAGTGGTAGTAATCAGCTTATTGTTGTTTTTAACATTGTTTTAACTTTCACTAATTTGTTCTTGTAACGCCCATCCATCCGTTCCACCACTTATCCAAAGACAAAAGAAGGTAGCAGCACTCAAAGTGGTGAGTAGATGCTGGGTGCTCGTCAAAGGGGGAACCCCTGGCCACGGGACCTCAAGACTGGATACAAACACGAGAAGATAACTGCGGCACTCTTAAGTGGTGGTTAAGGTGAAAAGCGTTTATTCCATCCAGAAACATATGACAACGTTTCAGCTGCTACAATGCAGCCTTTCTCAAGTGGCCTGAAACGTTGTCATGTGTTTCTGGATGGAATAAACGCTTTTCACCTTAACCACCACTTAAGAGTGCCGCAGTTATCTTCTCGTGTTCGTTCCACCACTTAGCTATTACTTGAGGAGGGACCGTACATGGAAGGTGAGATCAGAGGAATTGTGTTTGACGCTGTCATCAGTTAACATGTTCATGCTGGTGTCCACCACAGAAGTGAGTCCGTCATTGAAGCGCTGTCGTACATCCGCAGCGGTGAGTGCCAACTTTTTTTCTACTTCACGTAAATTCGGGACGGGCAGACTTCATGCAACACAATAAGAAAGGAAACAGTCAGGGTGAAACCCATGAAGGCAAACACCTTCGGAACGGACAGAATCCAAACAAGCAAGACTGTGGGGACTCTGAGTTGGTTTGTATAATCAAAAGGTGATCAGTAACAGGTTTTGCAATCTGGAAGAAGCCTGTCATTCTAAAATGTATAAGGCTAATGAAAAGACTAGGAGCAGACAAGGAGAAGGGCACTAACCGCACAGGTATGTACAACAACTGGCCTGTACACAAAGACTTATTCCATTCTTCTTCTATTTTTGATATATTGTTCTGAACATTGTTTTGTACTGCAGCACAGCCTTCGCCATGATCAGTTCATGATCTGTCACAATCTTTTTGGATGATATAGTGGCCAAAGGAAGTCTGTGTAAACTCCATGCAGACTGTTTCCCAAATTAAAACTGTTGCCGGATCAAAAGCATAAATAAATAGAAAGGCATTGGGATATTTAACTGATGTGTTCTGGAAATATCTGTAAAAAACTTCAGGGTTTTCCAAAGAGTTACTAAACCATGATAATCGATATGACATTCAGTTCAGTTCACATTAAGCTTGGTGGGAATTTAAAAATGTCATAACTTTTAGGGAAAAGCGATGGGCAGCTAGAAGACCCCAAAGCTATGGACAAATATGTGGTGGCGGGGTGTGTGGTGCAGGGCAGATGTTGTTACCCTAGGGGCAGATGGCATTTACCCCTTGTATTCGTGATGCCAGGGCGTGGTTTAGCCTATAACCACCCGAAGGTTTACCGCTGGATACTGGGCTAGGCACGGGGGCAATAATGACTCTAAGTTACGGACAACTGTAGCTTTACTGAGGGTAGACAGATGGTAAAGTCTATACAGTTCAGTCAGGGCCCAAGGAGGTGACCAGTGATGCAGAGACCTTAAGGGCTTGCTCGGACTTGTAGTAGGACTGGACAATTGAGTGCAGACCACGCTGACTTGACTTAACTCATAAAGCAGTGACTTTATCTTACTTGACTTGATGGTGGCTGCACGACTGGACTTTGAGGTCTCCAACACTCTGGACACACACACTAGGCGACTGCACTGGACCTCAGCAGAAGAGAGAGAAGCTCCACCCAGGGCTTATACGGGGAGACTAGCAGGGAGCTCATAGGTCACCCCTGGGATCACCTGGTCACTGGTACCTCCTGGGTAACAATCACATGACATATCACATGGTATAACTCTTAAAGCAACATTACATTTATAACACTTTACATGGTAAATATATTTACAATGGGGAAACAAGTGCAGGGGGGCTTGGCGACACTGAAGGAGGCTACCTGACAGGACAGCAGGAGCTTGGGGTAACACCTCCCGTACTGGGCCACCCCAAATAATAATATAGGAAATTATGGCTCAAAGAAACTAACAGAAAAAGATGCTTTATACGGTTGATACATTCGGGACAAGGGTAAGTGAACATGGCAAATATGCAGATAGAATACACGGGACAGTACTCACCATCCAAGTAGACTTTATTTCCAAGCGTTCTGAGGCATCCGAAATGAACCCAGGCGGAGGCAGGGAGCACAGCCGGGACAGACTGTTTCACGCTATTAGCCCTTTCTCAAGCCAAGTGAACATGGCCTAAAATGGCTCACCTTTGGGTGTAGTCTAAAAATAGGTACGACGCTACAGCAAAGTATAGAGGGAAAATGCTGCCATGTTGGAGATCATGAGGCAGAGGGCACTGCAGGAAGAGATTAATGCAAAAAATTTTTTAAGAGCCTAGGCAAGTGCTCTCTATCACCCAAAGTGCAAGAAAAAGTGCAAACGTGTCACACTAAAAAAACATGCACAAAGGATGCGGTCTATCGCTAAGCCCTTTTCCAACAGGAGAGAGGCCCCCCAACAAACCTACCCTTCACCTCTGGGCCAAAAGGCACCTGCAAGGATCCAGGTTCGATGCCCCTTTTCGCCGAAGCTACTAAGTGGCCGAAAATGCTCCTGGCTTCAACCTAGGCGTTAACCAAGGTATCAGCCGAGGAGCCGTATACTGATGGCATCTTGACAGAAGCCAAGATGCCCAGGGGTTGCAGGGAGGTGAGGAACCTAATGGCCACACACACCTCAGCTCTACACCCCTCTACCTCATGGCCAGACCCGGAGGAAACAGGTCACATCGGGGCAGCCGTTGAGCTGGTGTTGTGGCACCAGCCCCGGTACGCCCCGTTATACCTGCTCTTCCATGCAGCATCCATTCTACATCAATGGCAGAGACAAAACCACTGATAAGAACAGATACTACACTTGATCTTAGCCAAAAGGCCGAGAAGCGAGTTGGAGTAAAAAATATTTTTATTGAAAGAGCTTTATTTTCCGTTCAGTCATTACAAGTCATACGATGAATTACAATCACACAAAGCATGACAGTACAATACACAGCAAAGGTTGCCTAAGCTATACATCGCACCACATGCTACTCTAACACTTCGCTCAATCCTGTAATAGAAAAGCACAAGAAATCGAAAAAACTAAACAATACAATCTGTGATTGGGGTAGGGGCGTGGGCTGTGGGGCGGGGCTGGGGGCGTGGGGGGAGTGGGCGACTATGTGGGGGTAGGTTGGAGTGAAAAATATGTGCAACAAAATCACAGTTTGTCGTATGAGTTTGGAGTATCTCTACCGTAGCTAACGTAGGGGTACCAGTTCCCATGATCACTTTGGGGGAGATTTATCAAAACCTGTGCAGAGGAAAACTTGCCCAGTTGCCCATAGCAACCAATCAGCTTGCTTCTTTCATTTTTATGAAGGCCTGTGAAAAATGAAAGAAGCAATCTGATTGGTTGCTATGGGCAACTGGGCAAGTTTTCCTCTGCACAGGTTTTGATAAATCTCCCTCTTTGTCATTATGGAGATTTGGAGTAAATTGAAATATTTTGAAGTTTACTAATGAATAGAAATATTCAAGCTAGGGCAGGGCGGTATACCGGTTCATACCGAATACCGACATTTTTGGGCTGCATGATATGAATTTTTCCCATACTGCAATACCGGTTGGGCCCCTCCCCCTTGGGAATGAATTAATTATCAGCCCAGCGGGGTACTACTCACATACTCACCCGCAAGCACTGCCCTCCTCCTCTTTGTTGGGGGCCGCCGGCGATGGAACTCCATACTGTCCGTCAGTAGTCTCCAACCTGCGGACCTCCAGGTGTTGCAAAACTACAACTCCCAGCATGCCCAGACAGCCGTTGGCTGTCTGGGCATGCTGGGAGTTGTAGTTTTGCAACAGCTGGAGGTCCACAGGTTGGAGACCACTGCTGTACGCTGTATCCCTATGCCCGGGCTGCAAAAGATAAAGAAAATAAACTTTAACTTACCTACGTCGGCCTCACGCTGGGGACGGGAACGTCGGACAGTTCCATCGCCGGCGCCCGCAACAAAGAGGAGGAGGGCAGTGCTTGCGGGTGACATGATTTGGTGGGGGGGGCAGAACAGCTCTGGCGGGTAACATGATTTGGTGGGGGGTTGGAAGCCGAACAGCGCTGGCGGGTAACATGATTTGGTGGGGGGAGCAGAACAGCGCTGGTGGGTAACATGATTTGGTGGGGGGTTGGGAGCAGAACAGCGCTGGCGGGTAACATGATTTGGTGGGGGGTTGGGAGCAGAAGAGCGCTGGCGGGTAACATGATTTGGTGGGGGGTTGGAAGCCGAACAGCGCTGGCGGGTAACATGATTTGGTGGGGGGAGCAGAACAGCGCTGGTGGGTAACATGATTTGGTGGGGGGTTGGGAGCAGAACAGCGCTGGCGGGTAACATGATTTGGTGGGGGGTTGGGAGCAGAAGAGCGCTGGCGGGTAACATGATTTGGTGGGGGGTTGGGAGCAGAACAGCGCTGGCGGGTAACATGATTTGGTGGGGGGAGCAGAACAGCGCTGGTGGGTAACATGATTTGGTGGGGGGTTGGGAGCAGAACAGCGCTGGCGGGTAACATGATTTGGTGGGGGGTTGGGAGCAGAACAGTGCTGGCAGGTAACATGATTTGGTTGGGGGAGCAGAACAGCGCTGGCGGGTAACATGACTAGGGGGGGGGCGTGGTGGTGAAAGAAATACTGTTATATACCGTGGAACCGCCATAAGTTACAAAAATACCGCGATACACATATTTGGTCATACCGCCCAGCTCTAATTCAAGCACAGAAGTGTCCTTCTGAATTTTCCACCCCAACCACAGACCTTTACACCAATACACTGGTATAGGGTTCTGAAATAGAGATGAGCGAATTTACAGTAAATTCGATTCGTCACGAACTTCTCGGCTCGGCAGTTGATGACTTTTCCTGCATAAATTAGTTCAGCTTTCCGGTGCTCCCATGGGCTGGAAAAGGTGGATACATTCCTAGGATACTCTTTCCTAGGACTGTATCCACCTTTTCCAGCCCACCGGAGCACCGGAAAGCTGAACTAATTCATGCAGGATAAGTCATCAACTGCCGAGCCGAGAAGTTCGTGACGAATCGAATTTACTGTAAATTCGCTCATCTCTATTCTGAAACATTAATTTAGGTCATGGAAAGATATTATACTCGGCACTTGTCAGATTAAGGATTAACTTTATTAGTTGGATTCTCTCTAGTGCTTTATTCTTTATTCTGATCTTATCTGGGGACTGTTTAGACAATCCAGCAATATCTTCTGGATTATCTTTGTTCATATCTCATATTTGAGGAAGCTGGTTGTATGATGGAGTTTTTACTAAAATGAGCTTAAAGGGGTATTCCAGGAAAAAACTATATATATATATATATATATATATATATATATATATATATATATATATATATATCAACTGGCTCCAGAAAGTTAAACAGATTTGTAAATTACTTCTATTAAAAAAAATCTTAATCCTTTCAATAATTATCGGCTGCTGAAGTTGAGTTGTTCTTTTCTGTCTGACAACAGTGCTCTCTGCTGACATCTCTGCTTGTCTCGGGAACTGCACAGAGTAGAAGAGGTTTGCTATGGTGATTTGCTTCTACTCTGGACAGTTCCCGAGACAGGTGTCATCAGAGAGCACTTAGACAGAAAAGAACAACTCTACTTCAGAAGCTCATAAGTACTGAAAGGATTAAGATTTTTTTTAATAGAAGTCATTTACAAATCTGTTTAACTTTCTGGAGCCAGTTGATATATAAAAAAAAAAGTTTTTTTTTCCCCTGGAATACCCCTTTAAAGGCTAATCCCATGATCATTCATAGTGGAGTTAATAATCTAACTGTTACGCCTAGCGCTCCGGGTCCCCGCTCCTCCCCGGAGCGCTCACGGCGTCCTTCTCCCTGCAGCTCCCCGGTCAGCGCTGACCGGGAGCGCTGCTCTGCCATGGCCGTTGGGGATGCGATTCGCACAGCGGGACGCGCCCGCTTGCGAGTCGCATCCCAGGTCACTTACCCGTTCCCGTCTCCTGCGGTCATGTGCTGGCGCGCGCGGCTCCGCTCTCTAGGGCGCGCGCGCGCCAGCTCCCTGAGACTTAAAGGGCCAGTGCACCAATGATTGGTGCCTGGCCCAATTAGCTTAATTGGTTCCCACCTGTTCCCTGCTTATATCTAGTCTCCTCCCTTGCACTCCCTTGCCGGATCTTGTTGCCTTAGTGCCAGTGAAAGCGTTCTTTGTGTGTTTATACCCTGTGTACCAGTACTATTGCTATCTCCCCTGACTACGAACCTTGCCGCCTGCCCCCGACCTTCTGCTACGTCCGACTTTGCTTCTGCCTACTCCCTTGTACCTCGCCTATCTTCAGCAGCCAGAGAGGTGCCGTTGCTAGTGGATACGACCTGGTCACTACCGCCGCAGCAAGACCATCCCGCTTTGCGGCGGGCTCTGGTGAAAACCAGTAGTGTCTTAGAACCGGTCCACTAGCACGGTCCTCGCCATCCCTCTCTGGCACAGAGGATCCACCTCCTGCCAGCCGGCATCGTGACACTAACATTATCAATTTATCAACCAAAAGTGTTGGCTTTCTTTTGCCTGGGTCATTAAAGGAGAACTCCACAGGACAGGAGATAAGTAGCTAATCGCGGGGGTCCGACCGCTGGGATCTCCGGTACGAGACCCGGCTCTAAGGGAGGAGCGCATGCTGCAGATGGCACGCTCCATTCATTTCTTTGGGAGCGTAAAAAAAAACCCACTCGGATAACTCAGGCACTCCCATAGAAATAAATGGAGACGACATGTGCTCCTCACTGAGAGCCAAGGTCCTGTTTCGGAGATCAAGGGGGTTCCCTGCAGTCGGGCCCCCTGCAATTAGCTACTTATCCCCTTTCCTGGGGATAGGGAATAAGTTCGTTTTTGCTGGAGTTCTCCTTTAATACCTGTTCCTGAGACACATACATTTCGAAAAGTGATTAAAAAAGGATGGTGCAAAACTAAGGGCCGTAGTTAAAGGGGTACTCCACTGCTCAGCGTTTGGAGCAAACTGTTCCGAACGCTGGAGCCGGCGCCGGGGGCTCATGACACCATAGCCCCGCCCCCTCATGATGTCATGCCCCGCCCCCTCAATGCAAGTCTATGGGAGGGGGCGTGACGGCCGTCACGCCCCCTCCCATAGACTTGCATTGAGGGGGTGGGGCGTGACATCATGAGGGGGTGGGGCTATGACATCACGAGCTCCCGACGCCGGCGCCAGCTTTTTGAACAGTTTGTTCCATACACTGAGCAGCGGAGTACCCCTTTAAAGTAACATCATTGGTAAATAGACAGTGAATGAAAATCAAAGCAATACCGGACTGATCAGTTTCGAACTACAGGGGCCACAAACCACAATAATGCCGCATGATGTCCGTATCAGGAACTGTCCGGAGCAGGAGAAAATCCCCATAGCAAACCTATGCTGCTCTGGACAGTTCTTTACACAGACAGAGGTGTCAGTAGGAGAGCACTGTGGACAAGACAAAAAAGAAATTCAAAAAGAACAGAATTTCCTCTGTATCATACAGCTGCTAATAAGTACTGGAAGGGTAAAGATTTTTTAATAGAAGTCATTTACAAATCTGTTTATCTTTCTGGCACCAGTTGACTTATAAAGACCTAAAAAAAAAAATGTTTTCCACCGGGGTACCCCTTTAAAGTAAATGTCATCTTACCTCCACACTAGCATTTGGATGTTGACCGATACCTGAATCTCTGCCGCAATGTTGAATCAGTTGTGTGGAAAACAAGGATTCACAAATGTTACGATGGCCTCTATAATCACCCCATCTAAGGGTGCATGTACACCACGTTTTCACTATACAGGTGCCGAATCCGGCTGGGGAAGGGGAAAACCGTGCGTTCCCGTACCCGAGTCGCACTGGCGCTGAAATCCATTGACTTTAATGAGCCAACCGGAGTCACCGTTTTACTCCGGTCGGCTCATTTTTGACCCGTATCCGGTTTTCTGACCGGACCTCAAAACGTAGTATACTGCGGTACGGAAGCGCACGGTTTTCCCCTCCCCCAGCCGGATCCGGCACCCGTATAGTGAAAATGTGGTGTGCATGCACCCTAACACCCGGCAGCTTCTGTCTGTGAGGCTACATCAAGCCACAGGATCTGAATGACCTAAGACAACGCATCACTGGAACAATGGCGTCCATATCCTAGGAGATGCTGAAGGCGACTGAACTGGAGTACCGCCTAGACATCTCAGTTTCACCAGTTGAAACCACTTGTAGGGTATAGATAAACCTTGGATAACGTGTGTTTTCACATTAAAGGAGTACTCTGGCCCCAAGACATCTTATCCCCTATCCAAAGGATAGGGGATAAGATGCCTGATCGTGGGGGTCCCGCCGCTAGGGACCCCAGCAATCTAGCATGCAGCACCCACCTGTAAGCACTGCAGGAAGCGCTGGAGGCTCTCAGTGTTACGGTGCGTTCCCATGAGCGGAATTCCGCGGTGTGAACTTAACATTAGTGTGAATGGGTCTCCGTGAGACCCGTTTACACTGCGGAATTTCCGCGGTGGACAATTCCGCCGCTGAAATTGTTCAGCGCAAAGAAAGAACATGTTCATTCTTTGAGTGGATTCCGCGAGCACCGCATAGCTGTCAATGGTGACGGCTCAGTGCCTCGCGGCCCCAGCGCAGAAGCAAGCTTGACGGCGGCCGCCAGGCGGAACCTCCGCTCGCGGAATTCAGTGAGCGGAAATTCCGCAGTGTGAACGCACCCTAATGCCTCCCGATCCACTGGGACGGAGTATCGTGACCGTGTGACGTCACAACCCCGCTCCCTCAATGCAAGTCTATGGGAGGCGTGACGGCCCCCTCCTTTGGATAGGCGATAAGATGTCCTGGGGCCGGAGTACCCCTTTAATAAATTTTGTTTTCTGTTTTCACAGCTATGAACAGCGAAGCTATAATCTCACATCATCCTTTTTGAATCGCTCCATACTTATAGTCTTCGGCTTATAATACTTATAGTCTCCTTTTCTTGCAGAAGTATCAGGTTCGCATAGCCTCCTGTATAAACAGACATGTTATAGTATAAACACTCCGACAGCCCTACCCTCACAGCTATTGTCCCGACAAGACGGCAAAAAGTAGCTTTTGACTCCAGCAAAGACCTCATAAATTGTTATAACTTGTATGGGGCTGTTCGGGGCACATATTCCTCCATTGAGGTAACTGTTTACACACTACCCGGACGGCCGCACCTTCACAAGACTGAGAAAACAAATGCGCTCCAATCATTCTGGGTGTACAATGTCCCGATATAAACAGCCAGAGATACATAATGGGGGAGATTTATCAAAACCTGTGCAGAGGAAGAGTGGGGCAGTTGCCCATAGCAACCAATCAGATTGCTTCTTTCATTTTCCACAGGCCTCTAAAGAGGCCTGTGGAAAATGAAAGAAGCAATCTGATTGGTTGCTATGGGCAACTGCCCCACTCTTCCTCTGCACAGGTTTTGATAAATCTCCCCCAATGAGTTATAATAATCCAAATTCAAAATGATAGGACTCTCTGGAATGATCAGCGGTGCTGTTACAAGATAATAATGCCGAGGTTCTTTTGTATGATTTGTGTAACCCTATTTTAGCTAATGTGGCATGCATGAGTTTTCAGCCCTATTGATTCTAATTTGCCCTCTGATATGGTTTCATAATGCTGCATTCATTTCCTATGAGGTCTCTGGCTTTGCAGAGAGAGAGAGAGGGGGTTGAGTCTCATCAATGCACTTGCTGTCCTATCTAAGTCCTATCTTATCTTAGTGATAGGTCACATTCTGTCCTCCTAGACTGTGGAGTATTATACTGTATGAGATATAGCTTCAGGCTGTCTCCTGTTCTCCCTGTCACTGCACATTACACACATTACAGTTTCCACTCTCAGCACACGGCGTGATCATGGGAGGTGTAAAACTCTGCAGCTAGTAGATAACAGTGGAAAGACATACAGATAGAGCTAGGAGGAAAGGCGTCTGAGAGCTTCTAGGATGAATGTCATCAGGATGTCATCCTGTAGTTCAAGGCCTCCATAGACCTAGCATAGAAGGTTCTGGTGTAGGAGAGGGGTCTTCTACCTCAGCCATCCTTTCCTAGAAAAGAAGTCTCACATCAGTTCAGTTCAGTTGGTTTAAAGGGGTACTCCAGTGGAAAACATTTTTTTTTTTTAAATCAACTAATGCCAGAAAGTTAAACAGATTTGTAAATTACTTCTATTAAAAAAAAATCTTAATCCTTCCAGTACTTAATAGCTGCTAAATACTACAGAGGAAATTCTTTTCTTTTTTGAACACAAAGCTCTCTTCTGACATCATGAGCACAGTGCTCTCTGCTGACATCTCTGTCCATTTTAAGAACTGTCCAGAGTAGGAGAAAATCCCCATAGCAAACATATGCTGTTCTGGACAGTTCCTAAAATGGACAGAGATGTCAGCAGAGAGCACTGTGCTCGTGATGTCAGCAGAAAGCTCTGTGTTAAAAAAAAAAAGAAAATAATTTCCTCTGTAGTATTCAGCAGCTAATAAGTACTGGAAGGATTAAGATTTTTTTTATAGAAGTAATTTACTAATCTTTTTAACTTTCTGGCACCAGTTGATTTAAAAAAAATGTTTCCCCACCGGAGTATTCCTTTAAAGGAATAGGTGGGGATTGCCTGTCCTCTCTTTCATCTAATACTTGGTCTCTTTACCTGGATATGCTTGGGGCTAGTACTACAGCTCCCACAGAGCATAGATATATAGATATAGAGAGACAGATATAAAGCCTGGAATTATCTCAAGTCCTGTCTAAGAGAATATTAAGAGGTTTTACAAAGAGGATTATTTAAAGGCTTTGAGAAGAGGTGTGTACAAGTACTTAAAAGGGTATTCCGGGCAAAAACATTTTATCCGGGACTGGGGACGTGACGTCATGCCACGCCCCCACCATTCATGTCTATGGGAGGGGGTGTGACGCCCCTCCCATAGACATGAATGGAGGGGGTGTGGCGTGACATCACGTACCCAGTCCCGGAAGCACGGAGGTTTCCAAAACTAGAAACACAGTGCCTGCAGGGAGATCGCGGGAGTTGTAGTTTTGCAACAGCTGGAAGAGCACAGATTGGAGACCATTATACAATGGTCTCCAAACTGGGGCCCTCCAGATGTTGCAAAACTACAACTCCCAGCATGCCCAGACAGCCAAAGGCTGTCTAGGCATGCTGGGAGTTGTAGTTTTCAGACTCCTAGAAGCAGCAGTGAAGCTCTTCACTGCTGCCTCTGAGGACCATATACTTACCTGCCGGTCCCGTCGCTGCTCATCCACGTGGCCGGTCCCGCGCTGCTCCTCGGTCCCGCCGCTGCTCCAGGTAAGGCCGCGGTCCCCACGTGTAAACCCCCTCCCCCCCCCCCCATGCCGGAGGTCCCCGCGAGCCCCCGCAGCCATCTTCCCCCGTTCTGCCCGACTTCCAGGGGTGGGCAGTGCGGGGGATCTGAACTTTCACCGCAGGTCACTGTGATTGGTCCACAGGGACCAATCACAGTGATCGCTGACCAGGACCATCAATGGATGGTCCTGGCGGGTGAAGCAGAAGTTGTCCCCTGCTGGAAACAGTGGGACTTCTGCTGGTTATCGCCGGGTTAAGTGAATGTCATTTATAAACGTCGGGATGCGCGAACGCACTGCACAACCCGGCGTTTATATATGACATTCTGCGGAAGGGGGTTAAATATATACATATATAAACATTACAGAATTAGAATAGAGGAGAGGCGACTAGGGGCTGTCCCACCTGGGGGACCCTACCTGAGCGTAGTTACTCTGACTTTGGGGACCACCATACAAGGTAAGGTATGCAATACGGTACTGGGATACCACACACTTAACCCTTGGACTGCCACACAAGTGGACTGCTTGACCATCACTACAAGCCACAGCCACCACAGCTTAGAGACATGAGCTTTGTGAATAGCAGAAAGGAGTGTTTATAGCAAGGTGTTTGAAAAAGTGTTCCAGCCTGTGCTTCCCATCAGGTAAGATTAAAGTAAGCCTATTCTTCCTGTTGCTGTTTCTATTCTTCAGCAAACCACCAAAACCACATTCTTCGTGGGAACTGTGTGCATTGCAGTGCCTCTTCAAACCAGTGTCACTGGGTGGTGGTCTGTAAAGGGTTAACTACCCTGCCTCTCCCACACTGTGCCTTACATGCCAACCATTTTCAATATATATATATATGTATAAATGTTATATACACAGCCCGAAACAGCTGTCTGCAGATGGGTCCTCTTTCCTTCTGGAGAGAAAGTTCTGGCTTGGCGTGAATCCGAATCAGTTCTGAGACTTCTTAACTGGAGCCTGAGTTGTTTTGCAGGACACACTACCTGTGAAGGTGGTGTGATGAGCTGATTTGCATATTTTTGTTCCCAGGAGCCCGCAGAGTGCTATATGGCCTACTTGAATCTCCGTCTTACACCAGAAATGGTGTCCTCTCCCTGAGGAAAGTACTGACGCACTTCCCCTTTTTTCCCCAAAACTGGGGGGTAACAGTTGGTGTGTCTTATACGGCGAATACACATTAAAACCCTGTCCTATCGCGGCGGTCCCTGTGCCCATCAGCGGCTGGGACCCGTGGCTAATACAGGACATCACCAATCGCGGTGATGCCCTGTATTAACCCTTCAGACGCGGCGATCAAAGCTGACCGCCGGGTCTGAAGCGAAAGTGACACTAACCCGGCTTTACCGGGAGGGACCTTACCTGCCTCCTCGGTGTTTGCTCCGTGCCGGGATCCCCTGGATGGCCGGCGCTCTCTTTCGTCGTCATCGCACACGACGTCCCGTTATCCAATAGGAGCGGCGTGCGTAGCGACGTGATGGCGGCGACGGAGAGTGAGGATACAGGGCAGCAGAGACGTTCCGGAGCGAAGGGGATGCGGCGACAGCGATGGAGGGCGACATCCAGGGCAGCGGTGACGAGTGGTGACGGGTCCGGAGCGGCGGGGACACGTGAGTATTACCTTCTATACCAGTGGTCTTCAACCTGCAGACCTCCAGATGTTGCAAAACTACAATTCCTGGCATGCTGGGATTTGTAGTTTTGCAACATCTGGAGGTCCGCTGGTTGAAGATCACTGTCCTATACTTTACATTGTATTTACATTCTATACTTTACATTGTACATTGATTTTCCTCCTTTAAAAATGGGTGCGTCTTATATGCCAGAGCATCCTATATGGCGAATAATACGGCATATATATATACATACTGGCACCTTCATGGACTTAAAGGGGTTATCCAGGAAAAACTTTTTTTTTATATATCAACTGGCTCCAGAAAGTTAAACAGATTTGTAAATTACATCTATTAAAAAATCTTAATCCTTTCAGTACTTATGAGCTTCTGAAGTTAGGGTTGTTCTTTTCTGTCTAAGTGCTCTCTGATGACACGTGTCTCGGGAAACGCCCAGTTTAAAAGCAAATCCCCATAGCAAACCTCTTCTAAACTGGGCGGTTCCCGAGACAGGTGTCATCAGAGAGCACTTAGACAGAAAAGAACAACCTTAACTTCAGAAGCTCATAAGTACTGAAAGGATTAAGATTTTTTTTTAATAGAAGTGATTTACAAATCTGTTTAACTTTCTGGAGCCAGTTAATATATTAAAAAAAAAGTTTTTTCCTGGAATACCCCTTTAACCCCTTAAGGACACAGCCCATTTTCACCTCTAGGACGCAGCCCTTTTTTGCACATCTGACCACTGTCACTTTAAACATTAATAACTCTGGAATGCTTTTACTTATCAATCTGATTCCGAGATTGTTTTTCGTGACATATTCTACTTTAACATAGTGGTAAATTTTTGTGGTAACTTGCATCCTTTCTTGGTGAAAAATCCCCAAATTTGATGAAAAAATTTAAAATTTTGCATTTTTCTAACTTTGAAGCTCTCTGTTTGTAAGGAAAATGGATATTCCAAATATTATTTTTTTTGGGATTCCCATATACAATATGTCTACTTTATATTTTCATCATAAAATTGACAAGTGTTTACTTTTGGAAGACACCAGAGGGCTTCAAAGTTCAGCAGCAATTTTACAATTTTTCACAAAATTTTCAAACTCGCTATTTTTCATGGACCAGTTCAGGTTTGAAGTGGATTTGAAGGGTCTTCATATTAGAAATACCCCATAAATGACCCCATTACAAAAACTGCACCCCCCAAAGTATTCAAAATGACATTCAGTAAGTGTTTTAACCCTTTAGGTGTTTCACAGGAAAAGCAGCAAAGTGAAGGAGAAAATTCAAAATCTTCATTTTTTACAC
This sequence comes from Hyla sarda, assembly GCF_029499605.1. NCBI lineage: Eukaryota > Metazoa > Chordata > Amphibia > Anura > Hylidae > Hyla > Hyla sarda. Next base: position 25,230,205 of record NC_079189.1, read on the forward strand.
TTGCATGTTCTTGTAGACCCAATTTTTGAATTTTTACAAGGGGTAAAAGGATAAAATTTATACTTAAATTTGTAGCCCAATTTCTCTCGAGTAAGCACATACCTCATATGTCTATGTAAATTGTTCGGCGGGCGCAGTAGAGGGCTCAGAAGCGAAGGAGCGACAAGGGGATTTTGGAGAGTACGTTTTTCTGAAATGGTTTTTTGGGGGCATGTTGCATTTAGGAAGCCCCTATGGTGCCAAAACAGCAAATAAAAAAAACATGGCATACCATTTTGGAAACTAGACCCCTTGAGGAATGTAAAAAGGAATTAAGTGAGCCTTAATACCCCACAGGTGTTTCATGACTTTTGCATATGTAAAAAAAAATAATAATTTTTCACTAAAATGTGTGTTTCCCCCCAAATTTCACATTTTTGCAAGGGTTAATAGCAGAAAATCCCCCCCAAAATTTGTAACCCCATCTCTTCTGAGTATGGAGGTACCCCATTAGTTTACCTGAAGTGCATTACGGGCGAACTACAATGCTCAGAAGAGAAGGAGTCATATTTGGCTTTTTGAGAGCAAATTTTGCTCGGGGGGCATGTCGCATTTAGGAAGCCCCTATGGTGCAAGGACAGCAAAAAAAATGACATGGCATACCATTTTGGAAACTAGACTCCTTGAGGAACATAACAAGGGATAAAGTGAACCTTAATACCCCACAGGTGTTTCACGACTTTTGCATATGTAAAAAAAAAATTTTTTTTTTTACCAAAAATGCTTGGTTTAGCAAAAATTTTACATTTTTAAAAAAGGTAATAGCAGAAAATACCCCCCAACATTTGAAGCCCAATTTCTCCCGATTCAGAAGACACCCAATATGGGGATGAAAAGTGCTCTGCTGGCGCACTACAGGTCTCAGAAGAGAAGGAGTCACATTTGGCTTTTTGGAAGCAAATTTTGCTCTGGGGGCATGCCGCATTTAGGAAGCACCTATGGTGCCAGGACAGAAAAAAAAAACCACATGGCATACCATTTTGGAAACTAGACCCCTTGGGGAACGTAACAAGGGGTAAAGTGAACCTTAATACCCCACAGGTGTTTCACGACTTTTGCATATGTAAAAAAAAAAATATTTTTTTTACACTAAAATGCTTGTTTTCCCCCAAATTTTACATTTTTACAAGGGATAATAACAGAAAATACCCCCCAAAATTTGTAACCCATTCTCTTCTGAGTATGGAAATACCCCATAAGTGGACGTGAAGTGCACTGGGGGCGAACTACAATGCTCAGAAGAGAAGGAGCATCATTGAGCTTTTGGAGAGAGAATTTGGCCATGTGCATTTCCAAAGCCCCCCGTGGTGCCAGAACAGTGGATCCCCCACATGTGACCCCATTTTTAAAACTACACCCCTCACGGAAGGTAATAAGGGGTGCAGGGAGAATTTCCACCCCACTGGCATTTGACGGATCTTTGGAACAGTGGGCTGTGTAAATTAAAAAATTTATTTTTCATTTTCACAGACCCCTGTTTCAAAGATCTGTCAGACACCTGTGGGGCGTAAATGCTCATTGTACCCCTTGTTACATTCCGTGAGGGGTGTTGTTTCCAAAATGGGGTCGCATGTGGGTATTTATTGTTTTGCTCTTATGTCAGAACCACTGTAAAATCAGCCACCCCTGTGCAAATCACCAATTTAGACCTCAAATTTACATGGTGCACTCTCCCTTCTGAGCCTTGTTGTGCGTCCCCAGAACACTTTGCGCCCACATATGGGGTATCTCCGTACTCAGGAGAAATTGCGTTACAAATTTTGGAGGCTTTTTTTCTTTTACCGCTTGTGAAATTTTAAAGTATGGGGCAACACCAGTATGTTAGTGTACAAAAATGTTTTTTTTTTACACTAACATGCTGGTGTAGACCCCAACTTTACCTTTTCATAAGGGGTAAAAGGAGAAAAAGCCCCCCAAAATTTGTTAGGCAATTTCTCCTGAGTACGGCGATACCCCATATGTGGCCCTAAACTGTTGCCTTGAAATACGCCAGGGCTCCAAAGTGAGAGCGCCATGCGCATTTGAGGCCTAAATTAGGGATTGCATAGGGGTGGACATAGGGGTATTTTACACCAGTGATTCTCAAACAGGGTGCCTCCAGCTGTTGCTAAACTCCCAGCATGCTTGGACAGTCAATGGCTGTCCGGAAATGCTGGGAGTTATTGTTTTGCAACAGCTGGAGGCTCCGTTTTGGAAACACTGCTGTAGGATACGTTTTTCATTTTTATTGGGGGGGAAGGGGTGGTGGGGGGGGGGGGGCAGTGTACGTGTGTATATGTGGTGTTTTACTCTTTATTTTGTGTTAGCGTAGTGTAGTGTTTTTAGGTTACATTCACACTGACGGCGGATTACACTGAGTCTCCCGCTAGGAGTTTGAGCTGCGGCTGCTGCAGCTCAAACCTGAAGCAGGGAATTCACTGTAATCCGCCGCCAGTGTGAATGTAACCTGTACATTCACATGGGAGGGGGGGGGCAAAACTACAACTCCCAGCATGCACTGACAGAACGTGCATGCTGGGAGTTGTAGTTTTGCAACAGCTGGAGGCACACTGGTTGGAAAATACTGAGTTAGGTAATAGAACCTATTACCTAACTCGGTATTTCCCAACCAGTGTGCCTCCAGCTGTTGCAGAACTACAACTCTCAGCATGTACTGATTGCCAAAGAGAATGCTGGGAGATGTAGTTATGCAACAGCTGGATGCACGCAAGTACAACTCCCAGCATGCCGAGACAGCCATTTGCTGTTCCTGAATGCTGGGAGTTGTAGTTTTGCAAGATTTAGAGGGGTTCAGGCTGGAGATCACTGACAGTGGTCTCTAAACTGTGGCCCTCCAGATGTTGCAAAACTACAAATCTCAGCATGCTAAGACAGCAAACTGCTGTCTGAGCATGCTGGGAGTTGTAGTTTTGTAATATCTGGAGGGCTACAGTTTAGAGACCACTGTCAGTGATCTCTAGCCTGAACCCCTCTAAATCTTGTAAAACTACAACTCCCAGCATGCCAACACAGCAAACAGCTGTCAAGGCATGGTGGGAGTTGTAGTTTTGCAACATCTGGAGGGCGACAGTTTAGAGACCACTCTCTAAACTGTCGCCCTGCAGATGTTGCTAGGCAACAGACTATGGACACGCGGCGTCATACTCACCTCCACCGCCGCCGTGATCACAGCCGCCGCCGCCGGGTAAGTGATCGCCCCCGCCGCCGCCGCTACTACATGGTTCCCCCCGCTGTGCCCGGACACCGATGGGCGGGCATAGCGCGGGGAACCGAACTTTAACCCCCCCGCCCCCAGTCTGCTATTGGTCGGCCGCTCCGCCGATCAATAGCAGGGATAGGAGGGGTGGCAACCCTGCCACCTCACTCCTATCTCTTCAAGGGGGATCGAGGGTGTCTTGGACACCCCCGATCCCCCTTATTTTATCGCGGCGCCGCGATTGATGGGCAGGGGGAGAGCGCTCCCCCTGCAAACACCATAGATGCCGTGATCAGACTGATCACGGCATCTATGGGGTTAATGCTGCCGGGACCGGCGCGATCGCGGCCCCGGCAGCTGCGGTGGGACTCCGGCTGTGATTGACAGCTGAGTCCCACCCGCGATCTCCTGCGCTGCCCGCGGCAGAGCAGGAGATCGCTTGGACGTATGCATATGTCCATTTGCGCGAACGTGTAATTCGCCTGGACGTATGCATACGTCCAATAGCGGGAAGGGGGTTAAAGCATCCTCCGCCCTGTAAGAAGACACCACTATTATACTTGGCACATGACAAACAAAATGATACGTAATGTTCTAAATCTAGAAGACAATAAACAGAAGTAAAGTGGCCAAGATGGTGGAGCCACCGAAGTGATAAAGCTTTGTTTGTTATTGATTTAAAAAAAAAAATCGATATTTTCTATTATTCTAATTGTATCAGTCTAAAGTCCCAATGTTATGGCTCTAACAGGCCGTCACGAGAAGAGAACATTTCCATTACAAGTACTAACAATGAACGTGCCCTTCTGCCGATCCGCGCTCCTCTCTGATACCAATTCTTTTTTTTGCTTCCTCTAACATCGGCTAATGGACAAGAACAAATAAATAAGGCTCCCGTCCTTGGACTGAAGACAAATGTATGAAGGAATGTGTTTACCACTGTACAAGGGGAATGTTCACCCGCTCGGGCGAGTCTAATCCCATGGGATTTATTATTGTGACACCCTGGGATGTATAGCATTACCCGAACAATAAAGTCAGTTACTGCATTCCATCAAAGTTGCTCAATGATAATAAACAGCAAACAATAAAAAAAACTAAATTGGTTTCGTCTAACAATAAAACACCAAATCATTTCAGAGAGAAAGAAAGTCATCAGAAGAAAGTGAAATATTCAATATTGGGGTTAGAAGCCCCGGCTATATTTTAGGTTCATTCATTTGTGTTACTTTTATTGACTCCAGCGTTGTGTTTGTCGCTCCAAGACCAAGTGCTTTGAATGACCAGTCTTCAGGATATCTAAAGGCAATAAGATAGAAGCGGCCAAGTCCATGGGCAGACAAGTATCCTGTGTAACTGCACAAAGAGCATATAGGGGGTGCACTCTAACTATAGGGGGGTGCTTAAGATAGATTTCCTCACAGTTTTCACATGCCCCTCGTAGATTACACAGCCATTGCATCATCTCTACAGTACCATAAACCACCAGAGATGTTACCATCACCCTCATTACCCCCACAGACCACCAGAGATGTTACCATCACCCTCATTACCCCCACAGACCACCAGAGATGTTACCATCACCCTCATTACCCCCACAGACCACCAGAGATGTTACCATCACCCTCATTACCCCCACAGACCACCAGAGATGCTACCATCACCCTCATTACCCCCACAGACCACCAGAGATGTTACCATCACCCTCATTACCCCCACAGACCACCAGAGATGTTACCATCACCCTCATTACCCCCACAGACCACCAGAGATGTTACCATCACCCTCATTACCCCCACAGACCACCAGAGATGTTACCATCACCCTCATTACCCCCACAGACCACCAGATATGTTACCATCACCCTCATTACCCCCACAGACCACCAGAGATGTTACCATCACCCTCATTACCCCCACAGACGACCAGAGATGCTACCATCACCTTCATTACCCCCACAAACCACCAGAGATGTTACCATCACCCTCATTACCCCCACAGACCATCAGAGATGTTACCATCACCCTCATTACCCCCACAGACCACCAGAGATGTTACCATTACCCTCATTACCCCCACAGACCACCAGAGATGTTACCATCACCCTCATTACCCCCACAGACCACCAGAGATGTTACCATCACCCTCATTACCCCCACAGACCACCAGAGATGTTACCATCACCCTCATTACCCCCACAGACCACCAGAGATGTTACCATCATCCTCTTTACCCCCACAGACCACCAGAGATGTTACCATTACCCTCATTACACCCACAGACCACCAGAGATGTTACCATCACCCTCATTACCCCCACAGACCACCAGAGATGTTACCATCATCCTCTTTACCCCCACAGACCACCAGAGATGTTACTATTACCCTCATTACCCCCACAGACCACCAGGGATGTTACCATCACCCTCATTACCCCCACAGACCACCAGATATGTTACCATTACCTTCTCTATTGCCGCAGATCTTCAAAGATGTTACCATTACTCACTTTACGTCTACAGACACCAGAGATGTTACCATTGCCTTCCTTACTGTCACAGACCACTGGTGATGATGACCCCAAAATATTTCCCAGAAATGTCTCCGCTATATTGCAACACTTGCTTGGCCTGCCTGGTCACCAATTGAGCATTTATGGAACCAGCTTGGAGGCCAGTTTGGGCTACGACGAAGCAGTGCTAAGCAACAAAATAGCTGTCCCTTGACGCCCTGTATCCCTGACCTTAAAGGGGTATTCCAGGCAAAACCTTTTTTTTATATATATCAACTAGTTCCGGAAAGTTAAACAGATTTGTAAATTACTTCTATTAAAAAATCTTAATCCTTCCAATAGTTATTAGCTTCTGAAGTTTTCTGTCTAACTGCTCAATGATGATGTCACGTCCCGGGAGCTGTGCATGATGGGAGAATATCCCCATAGGAACTGCACAGCTCCCGGGACGTGAGTCATCAGAGAGCAGTTAGACAGAAAAAAACTCAACTTCAGAAGCTAATAACTATTGGAAGGATTAAGATTTTTTAATAGAAGTAATTTACAAATCTTTACAGTTGATATCTATAAAAAAAAAAAAGTTTTGGCCTGGAATACCCCTTTAAAGGGGTACTCCGCTTCTCAACATTTGGAACAAACTGCTCCCAACACTGGAGCCGGCACTGGGAGCTCGTGACGCCACCCCCCACCCCCTCAATGCAATTCTATGGGACTTCTGGTACCTTACTCCACAAGCTCTCCAACTTCTGGTGAGCATGTTGGTCCAGCCTCTCCTGCCAGCCACGCCCCTCCCACACACCACACACCCTTCTATTTTTGGCCCTGTTTGTTTCAGCTAAAGGCCAAAAACCCAATTTTTGCCAGATACATCCACATTGCAGGTCCCTTAGCCTTCATCGCTGTACTACCCTACCTTATTCCACAAGCTCCGCATCTCTGGGTGAATGTGTCCATCTGGATTGCAAGCCACGCCCCCTTCCACAAGACAGTCCCTGCCAAGTCACGCCCTCTTCTATTTTCGGAATACAATTGCGGTGTCCCAGCACCAATGGCTGTCCTGTGCCTTGGACTGCTTTGGGAAGCTTTGCAGTACAAGGTGCCCACCAAAGGACTTATTGTGTTATCAATTATGTGTGAACCCCATGTGACCCTGTCTGCCTGCCAATGGGACCCCCTAAATTATTCCCTATATTGTGTAGTGGGGGAGGAGTCTAGCTCTAGTTCTGCAAGGATCACCTGTACGGTGAAAGTTCATGCCCCAGCGGAGAAGGATACAAAACCTTGAAAGAACCCTACCTACTAGGATTTATATACCTGTCTTTCAAGTCAGTATGAATTCATTTGGTGAAAGCCCCACAAGTCCCAGCAAGGCAACAGGGCTCCCAAGGGGTAAGCCTGCATTCTTTTACTCAAAACCAACCTGTGTAATACCATCTGCACCCAGCTCAGTAAAGACAGTTATCCGTAACTTGACGTCGGTGTGTTCATTTACTCGCCGTGTCTGGTCCAGGAGAAGCTGTCTCCAACCTAGGACTGTGTATAGGATAACGGTGCCCTGGCGTCACAAAGTGATTAGGTATTTCTCCTTACACCCCTTTTGCCACCACACAATGTCTACATCACAGCTCAGCCTCACCCGAAGATGGGATATGAGGTAGGGATATCAGGAAGGGATTTGAAGTGGGGATATGAGGACGTGATATGACGACGGGATATGAGGACAGGATATGAGGATAGGATATGAGAATGGTATATGAGGTCGGGATATGAGGATGAGATATTAGGGTGGGACATGAGGATGGGATATGAGGTAAGGATATGAGGTTGGGATATGAGGATGGGATATGTGGACGGGACATGAGATCGGGATATGAGGGCGAGATATTGGGGTGGGACATGAGGACGGGATATGCGGACGGGATATGAGGACAGGATGAGGATGGGACATGAGGACGGGATATGAGGACGCGATATGAGGTCGGGATATGAGGTTGGGATATGAGGTTGGGATATGAGGTTGGGATATGTGGACAGGATATGAGGTCGGGATATGAGGTCGGGATATGAGGACGGGATATGAGGTTGGGATATGTGGACAGGATATGAGGTTGGGATATGAGGTTGGGATATGTGGACAGGATATGAGGTCGGGATAAGAGGACAGGAAATGATGGGACATGAGTACAGGATATGAGGACAGGATATGAGGTCGGGATGTGAGGACAGGATATGAGGATGGGATATGAGGACAGGATGAGGATGGGACATGAGGATGGAATATGAGGAGGGGATATGAGGTCAGGTATGAGGTTGGGATATGAGGTTGGGATATGAGGTCGGGATATGAGGATGGGATATGAGGACAGGATGTGAGGACAGGATATGAGGATGGGATATGTGGACTGGATATATGAACAGAATAAGAAAACAGGATATGAGATTGAGATATAAAGGCGAGTTATGAGAATGGGACATAAATAAAGACGGCATATGAAGGTGGGATATGAGGTCAGGATATGAGGATAGCATATTAGGGTGCGGTATGAGGGTGGGATATGAGGTAGGGATATGCGGACGGGATATGAGGACTGGACATCAGGATGAGATATGAGGTCAGGATATGAGGATGGGACATGAGGTCCAGATATGAGGAATGGATATGAGGATGAGACATGAGGACATGATATACGGACGGGATTTGAGGACGAGAGCATCACTGTTGCTTTTCCACTCCAACAAATAATAATAATAATTTTTTTTTTTTTTTACTGAATATTAGATCTTACTTTGTGGCATGTAATACAAGGCTATCTGGGATGTTGGGGCTGACACTCCTCCCTAAAGCAGCATGTCAGCCGAGCATGTGCCATTCATCCTAAGAGGACACTTAGCTGTAATGATTCCTTCTTAATGCTCTGTAAGATGTCAGTGAACCCCAGAGGACTGTGTTCTGTTACCACCGAGCCTTGTGATACAGCACAGCCTATTGCTGCATACATCTTAAAGGGGTATTCCAGGAAAAAACTTGATATATATATGTATATATATATATATATATATATATATATATATATATATATATATGTATATATATATATATATATATATATATATATATATATATATCAACTGGCTCCAGTTAATTTCTTCTATTAAAAAATCATAATCCTTTCATTACTTATGAGCTGCAGAAGTTGAGTTGTTATTTTCTGTCTAAGTGCTCTCTGATGACACTTCTCCATAGCAAACATCTTCTACTCTGTGCAGTTCCCGAGACAAGCAGAGGTGTCAGCAGAGAGCACTGTTGCCAAAAAGAAAACAAAAACTCAACTTCAGCAGCTGATAATTATTGGAAGGATTAAGATTTTTTAATAGAAGTAATTTACAAATCTGTTTAAAGGAGAACTCCAGAACATAAAAATTGTCCCCGATACTGCTGGCAGTAAAAAATAAAGATGTACATACCTTCCTCCGCTCCCCCCGGGCCTCTGGTAACCGTCTCCGGTCTCCGCTGTGATCCTCTTCTTGGTTGCTGGTGGTCGGCGAGTCATACTGCGCTCAGCCAATCACCGGCCACAGCGAAGACCCGACTCGGTGGGCGATAGGCTGAGCGGCAGTGTGAGAATGCTTCAGGACACACAATTTTTCACTACACCAGCACCTACTGCCGGGGCCGAAAACATCACATATATATGATTTCTAATGTACTTTGTATTAAAAAAAAATGATGTTTTCTATGTTTTATTTGTTTTTAAAAAAAAAGCTGCCACCAGGTGTCCACTACTTGTCCAGAGCACATTTCCCCCCATCATTTGCACAGACTTTGGACTCCTGCTGGCCTGGCAGAAGTCCAAACACAGGAAATACAGTCTGGAGTGCTAAGGGGGGTGTGTCCAGCCTTATCCAATCATAGCTCATCTCACACTGAGCTGCTGTATGCTGTGGGTTGCAGAGTAAAGGAGGAAGTTCTCCCCTGTATGGCTTCAGGTGATGTCACACCTGCTGGGGAACGACCCTTCCCAGTCTGTGACTGATGCTGAGCAGAAAATACAGAACAATATCAAGGAAGAAAACTAAAAAATAATAAAAATAAAGGCAGGGGGTGGTTTATCAGGATGGGGGCAGTGAACTGGGAGGATTATAACATTTATCAAGTTAATAAGAGGTACTCTTTATAGGGGTACTCCGCTGCTCAGCATTTGGAACAAACTGTTCCGAACGCTGGAGCTGGTGCCGGGAGCTTGTGACGTCATAGCCCCGCCCCCTCATGACATCACACACCGCCCCCTCAATGCAAGTTTATGGGAGGGGGCGTGACTGCCGTCACGCCCCCTCCCATAGACTTGCATTGAGGGTGGGGGGGGGGTGACATCTTGAGGGGGCAGGGCTATGATGTCACAAGCTCCCTGCGCTCCCTGCACCCGGCTACAGTTTGTTCCAAACACTGAGCAGCGGAGTACCCCTTTAAATATTTCAGGCTTATATAAAAAGGTCATCATATGAAAGTGAAGTATATATAGCGGTGGTGTTATCCGCACAGATGAGCTGAAGCCGTATAAAGTGGAGTTTAATCATGTTGAGAATTGGCCGCAGATCTGAGAGTCACCTGTGTGAGGTCTGTGAGAGCCTGGATCTAGTCAACGTGTTATCTGCTACTACAAAGAAAGCAAATATGGTGACATCACTGAGCAAGCGCTAATATCCGATAGGTGTGGATCCAGCTGACCCGCAGATAAGGCATACCGCCACTTATTGTAAATGTAGTAGAGCCGCACAGAGGAAGTGACCGTGCACAGTACAACGTCACTGATGTAAAATTCACATATGGAATATTATTCTGCAAGTACAAGATATGTAATCTTCATAGTCACTAGTGACAACACCTCTACTCATTCATTACTTATCCATATACATATTGACAACACTATAGTAGTTATATTCTTATACATAGGAGCAGTATTATAGTAGTTATATTCTTATACATAGGAGCAGTATTATAGTAGTTATATTCTTATACATAGGAGGCAGTATTATAGTAGCTATATTCTTGTATATAGAATCAGTATTATAGTAGTTATATTCTTGTATATAGGAGCAGTATTATAGTAGTTATATTCTTGTATATAGGAGGCGGTATTATAGTAGTTATATTCTTGTATATAGGAGCAGTATTATAGTAGTTATATTCTTGTACATAAGAGCAGTATTATAGTAGGTATATTCTTGTATATAGGAGCAGTATTATAGTAGTTATATTCTTGTACATAGGAGCAGTATTAAAGTAGTTATATTCTTGTATATAGGAGCAGTATTATAGTAGTTATATTCTTGTATATAGGAGCAGTATTATAGTAGTTATATTCTTGTACATAGGAGCAGTATTATAGTAGTTATATTCTTGTATGTAGGAGCAGTATTATAGTAGTAATATTCTTGTATATAGGAGGCAGTATTATAGTACTTATATTCTTGTATATAGGAGCAGTTTTATAGTAGTTATATTCTTGTATATAGGGGCAGTATTATAGTAGTTATATTCATGTACATAGGAGCAATATGATAGTAGTTATATTCTTGTACATAGGAGCAGTATTATAGTAGTTATATTCTTGTACATAGGAGCAGTATTATAGTAGTTATATTCTTGTATATAGGAGCAGTATTATAGTAGTTATATTCTTGTATATAGGAGCAGTATTATAGTAGTTATATTCTTGTATATAGGAGCAGTATTATAGTAGTTATATTCTTGTATATAGGGGCAGTATTATAGTAGTTATATTCATGTACATAGGAGCAGTATTATAGTAGTTATATTCTTGTATATAGGAGCAGTATTATAGTAGTTATAGTCCTGTATATATGAGGCAGTATTATAGTAGATATATTCTGGTACATAGAGGGCAGTATTATAGTAGTTATATTCTTGTATCTAGGAGGCAGTATTATAGTAGTTATATTCTTGTATATAGGGGCAGTATTATAGTAGTTATATTCTTGTATATAGGAGCAGTATTATAGTAGCTATATTCTTGTATATAGGAGAAGTATTATAGTAGTTATATTCTTGTATATAGGAGTAGTATTATAGTAGCTATATTCTTGTACATAGGAGCAGTATTATAGTAGTTATATTCTTGTGTATAGGAGCAGTATTATAGTAGTTATATTCTTGTATATAGGAGGCAGTATTATAGTAGTTATATTCTTGTATATAGGGGCAGTATTATAGTAGTTATATTCTTGTATATAGGAGCAGTATTATAGTAGCTATATTCTTGTATATAGGAGAAGTATTATAGTAGTTATATTCTTGTATATAGGAGTAGTATTATAGTAGCTATATTCTTGTACATAGGAGCAGTATTATAGTAGTTATATTCTTGTATATAGGAGCAGTATTATAGTAGTTATATTCTTGTATATAGGAGGCAGTATTATAGTAGTTATATTCTTGTATAAAGGAGCAGTATTATAGTAGTTATATTCTTGTACATAGGAGGCAGTATTATAGTAGTTATATTCTTGTATATAGGAGCAGTATTATAGTAGTTATATTCTTGTATATAGGAGCAGTATTATAGTAGTTATATTCTTGTATATAGGAGGCAGTATTATAGTAGTTATATTCTTGTATATAGGAGCAGTATTATAGTAGTTATATTCTTGTATATAGGAGCAGTATTATAGTAGTTATATTCTTGTACATAGGAGCAGTATTATAGTAGTTATATTCTTGTACATAGGAGCAGTATTATAGTAGTTATATTCTTGTACATAGGAGCAGTATTATAGTAGTTATATTCTTGTACATAGAAGGCAGTATTATAGTAGTTATATTCTTGTACATAGGAGCAGTATTATAGTAGTTATATTCTTGTATATAGGAGCAGTATTATAGTAGTTATATTCTTGTATATAGGAGCAGTATTATAGTAGTTATATTCTTGTACATAGAAGGCAGTATTATAGTAGTTATATTCTTGTACATAGGAGCAGTATTCTAGTACCGTAGTTATAGTCTTGTATATAGGAGACAGTATTATAGTAGTTATATTCTTATACTAGGAGGCAGTATTATAGTAGTTATATTCTTTTACATAGGAGGCAGTATTATAGTAGTTACGTATATTCTTGTACATAGGGGGCAGTATTATAGTAGTTATATTCTTATACTAGGAGGCGGTATTATAGTAGTTTTGAAACAAAAAAATAGAAACAGAAACATAGCCGCATATCCTCCATTTGTATTTTGATCTACTTGCTTCTCAGCATAATTTAAAAAACTAACAGGTTGCTAGTATACATTTTGATCAAAAAGTACAAGCCCACTCAGCTTGTCAAGGCCACCTAGTCAGAGCGGGTCCCTAACCTAACACTGGCGTAGCGCCGGGCAGCGACCACAGCCTCAACGATACCAAGCCTTTAAAACAGGAACAAAATAACATTAATGTTTATGCAGAATTATAAAACAACAACTATGTAACTAAGTCCACAGGGGGTCCCACTCCTGCCCAACCAAGGCCCTGGCTCTGGGTCACACCACCCCACAGAAAAAGCATCACAGTAAAAATGGCCACCACAGAGCACCACACCAGTGTGAACACCTACTATGTGCTCCCTGCCAGAGGGCTGGGAGATTGCTAGGAGGAAACCCATATGCAATCTCCTGCTAATTAAAAATGCCTGCCCTCAGCCCAGGCCTATATATATTGTCAGGAAGCTGCATAGGGCCCCATATGTTTTTTTGGCAGCCTCACAATCTTTCACTGAGACCAATTGGTAAGGGAGCTTTTACACAACTGTCCACACTGGTGCTGCCACGGCGCCATGTCTGTGGGGAAGTGTGGCCCAGGGTCTGGCTCGGGCGGCATTGGGGCTGCAATGCCAGTGGGTCGTTCCCCCTGTGGACACTGGTGTTGCAGCAGTGGTGGTCGCCGCTCAGTGCAGCGCCAATTTATGCTTGGGATGTTAGGGGCCTGCTGCTTACAGGTGGCCGAGACATAGTTACATAGTTAGTACGGTTGAAAAAAGACATACGTCCATCAAGTTCAACCAGGGAATTGAAGGGCAGGGGTGTGGCGCAATATTGGGGAAGGGATGGGATTTTATATTTCTTCATAAGCATTAATGTTATTTTGTTCCAGGAATGTATCTAACCCTGTTTTAAAGCTGTTAATTGTTCCTGCTGTGACCAGTTCCTGAGGTAGACTGTTCCATAAGTTCACAGTTCTTATGGTAAAGAAGGCGTGTCACCCCTTTAGACTAAACCTTTTCTTCTCCAGACGGAGGTAGTGCCCCCTCGTCCTTTGGGGAGGTTTGACCTGGAACAGCTTTTCTCCATATTTTTTGTATGGGCCATTAATATATTTATATACATTTATCATATCCCCCCTTAAACGTCTCTTCTCAAGACTAAACAATTGTAACTCCTTTAATCGCTCCTCATAGCTAAGATGATCCATGCCCCATATTAGTTTAGTCGCGCGTCTCTGCACCCTTTCCAACTCCGCAGTGTCACTTTTATGAACAGGCGACCAAAACTGAACAGCATATTCCAGGTGAGGCCGTACCAATGCTTTATAAAGGGGGAGTATTATGTCCCTGTCCCTTGAGTCCATGCCTCTTTTGATACATGACAATATCCTGCCGGCTTTGGAAGCAGCAGCCTGACATTGCATGCTATTCTGTAGTCTGTGATCTACAAGTACACCCCGATTCTTCTCTACCAGTGACTCTGCCAGTTTAATCCCCCCTAAGACATACGATGCATGCAGGTTATTAGTACCCAGATGCATAACTTTACATTTATCCACATTGAACCTCATTTGCCAAGTGGATGCCCAGACACTTAGTCTATCCAAGTCATCCTGTAACTTATGCACATCCTCTATAGACTGTACTGTGCTACAAAGCTTGGTGTCATCTGCAAAGATAGAAACAGAGCTGTTAATACCATCCTCTATATCATTGATAAATAAATTAAACAGCAGCGCGCCCAGTACTGAACCTTGGGGTACACCACTAATAACCGGGGACCAATCAGAGTACGAATCATTGACCACCACTCTCTGGGTACGATTCATGAGCCAGTGTTCAATCCAGTTACAAACTAAAGTTTCCAAACCCAAAGACCTTAACTTACCTGTCAGACATCTATGAGGGACAGTATCAAACGCTTTAGCAAAATCCAGAAACACTATATCCACAGCCATTCCTCTGTCAAGGCTTCTACTCACCTCTTCATAAAAGCAAATTCGATTGGTTTGAGATCTTCTATCCTTAGTAAACCCATGCTGGCTATCACTTATAATACAATTATCCCCTATGTATTCCTGTATGTAATCCCTTATAAGTCCTTCAAACAATTTACCCACAATGCACGTTAAACTTACCGGTCTATAGTTTCCTGGGGAAGACCTAGAGCCCTTCTTGAAGATTGGCACCACATTCGCCTTGCACCAGTCCCTTGGCACAATACCAGACACCAGAGAATCTCTAAATATCATGAACAGGGGTACAGATATTACTGAACTTACCTCTCTAAGAACTCTTGGGTGTAATCCATCTGGCCCTGGAGATTTGCTTATATTTACTTTACTTAACTTACCTTGTGCCATCTCTACATTAAGCCAGTTCAGTACATTACATGATGTGTTACCAGCACTGACCTGTACATGATGTGTTACCAGCACTGACCTGTCCAATGTCAGCTCCTTCTTCCATAGTATATACAGAAATAAAGAACCCATTCAGTAGCTCCGCCTTCTCTTGATCGCCCGTGACAACTTCCCCATTATCATTATTAAGGGGTCCTACATGCTCTGTCCTTGTTTTTTTTGTATTTATATATCTAAAAAAATATTTAGGATTAGTTTTGCTTTCTTCGGCCACCTGTCTCTCGTTTAGAATTTTTGCTGTTTTTATTACATTTTTACAGATTTTTATTAAGCTCTTTGTACTGTTTAAATGTTCTAGCTGACCCATCAGATTTGTATTTTTTGAAGGCTATTTTTTTGTTGTTTATTGCTCTTTTAACATCATTTGTCAGCCATGTAGGATTTAGTTTTAATCGTTTATATTTGTTCCCCTTTGGTATATATTTAGCTGTATAGTTATTTAGAGTTGATTTAAAGATGTCCCATTTACCTTCTGTATCAGTATTTGAGAACACCTCCCCCCAGTCTATGTCCTGTAGTGCAGCCCTCAGCCCAGGGAAATTTGCCTTTTTAAAGTTATATGTTTTTGCCTTCCCCGTCTGTCTTTGTTTTCTACATTTTAAGTCAAAAGTAACTATATTGTGGTCGCTATTACCAAGGTTTTCCCGCACAGTTACATTACCAACCAGCTCTGCGTTGTTGGAAATGATCAGATCCAACAAGGCATCACTTCTTGTTGGGTCCTCCACAAACTGGCCCATAAAATTATCCTGCAATAAATTTAGGAATTGTCGCCCCTTTGTAGTTTTAGCCAACCCCGGACCCAATCTATATCTGGATACTTAAAATCTCCCATTATTACCACTGTACCTGCCCGGGCAGCCCTCTCTATTTGTTTATACAGCCGACCTTCTATCTCTTGTGATATTAGGGGGTCTGTAGATTACACCAAATATTATTTTTTCAATATTTCCCTCCTTTTGTAATTCTACCCACAATGATTCCACATCCTCAGAATCATCACACACTATGGCATCGTTCACACTGACTTTCATACCACTTCTAACATACAGACAGACTCCACCACCTTTTCTGTTCATTCTATCCTTGCGAAACAATGTAAACCCCTGCAGATTGACAGCCCAGTCATGTGAGGAGTCCAGCCATGTCTCAGTGACCCCAACTATATCACCAGCCATGTCTCAGTGACCCCAACTATATCACCAGCCATGTCTCAGTGACCCCAACTATATCACCAGCCATGTCTCAGTGACCCCAACTACATCAATATGTTCCTCCAGTATCAAGGCTTCAAGCTCCCCCATTTTATTTGCTAGGCTTCTGGCATTTGTGAACATACACTTTACATTTCCATCCTTTATGTTATTGGTCTTAATGGGATTCAAGGGTGTAAGTTTTATTTTCCTATGAAGCCTATTCCTATTAACTATTCTAACCCCTCCCTCCGCTCCACCCCCAGGTACATTAATAAGTCCCCCCTCTCTATCTACACTATCTTCCCCCTCTTTGCTGTAGGTTCCCTCCCCCCAAGTCCCTAGTTTAAACACTCCTCCACCCTTCTAGCCATCTTCTCCCCAAGCACAGCTGCCCCCTCCTCATTGAGGTGCAGCCCGTCTCTACGGTAGAGCCGGTAACCGACAGCGAAGTTGGCCCAGCTCTCCATGAGCCCAAACCCCTCCTTCCTACACCAGCTTCTGAGCCACTTGTTTACCTCCCTGATCTCCCGCTGCCTCTCTGGTGCGGCTCGTGGTACAGGTAATATTTCAGAAAAGACTACCTTGGAGGTCCTTGCCTTAAGCTTGTGGCCTAAGTCCCTGAAATCATTTTTAAGGACACTCCATCTACCTCTTACTTTGTCATTGGTGCCAATATGTACCATGACTGCTGGGTCCTCTCCAGCCCCCCCCCCCCCCCCCCCCCCCACCAACCTGTCAACCCGATCCGCGATGTGCCGAACTCGAGCGCCAGGAAGACTACACCCTGTTCGGCGATCCCGGTCTTTGTGACAGATTGCCCTGTCTGTCCCCCTAATAATTGAGAATGGCTAGCAGGATTGCAATTCATGATCATAAAGAACACTAACGACCTGTTAGTTTAATAAATGTTGCTGAGAAGCATTAGATCAAGGTGCATGTTGTGGATGTGCGACCATGTCTGTTTTTTCCTCTATTTGAATTCACATTATAGTAGTTTTATTCTTGTACATAGAGGGCAGTATTATAGTAGTTATATTCTTGTATATAGGAGGCAGTATTATAGTAGTTATATTCTTGTATATAGGAGCAGTATTATAGTAGTTATATTCTTGTATATAGGAGCAGTATTATAGTAGTTATATTCTTGTATATAGGAGCAGTATTATAGTAGTTATATTCTTGTATATAGGAGCAGTATTATAGTAGTTATATTCTTGTACATAGGAGACAGTATTATAGTAGTTATATTCTTGTATATAGGAGAAGTATTATAGTAGTTATATTCTTGTATATAGGAGCAGTATTATAGTAGTTATATTCTTGTATATAGGAGCAGTATTATAGTAGTTATATTCTTGTATATAGGGGGCAGTATTATAGTAGTTATATTCTTGTACATAGGAGCAGCATTATAGTAGTTATATTCTTGTATATAGGAGGCAGTATTATAGTAGTTATATTCTTGTATATAGGAGGCAGTATTATAGTAGTTATATTCTTGTACATAGGAGCAGTATTATAGTAGTTATATTCTTGTATATAGAAGGCAGTATTATAGTAGTTATATTCTTGTATATAGGAGCAGTATTATAGTAGTTATATTCTTGTATATAGGAGCAGTATTATAGTAGTTATATTCTTGTACATAGGAGCAGTATTATAGTAGTTATATTCTTGTACATAGGAGACAGTATTATAGTAGTTATATTCTTGTATATAGGAGGCAGTATTATAGTAGTTATATTCTTGTTCATAGGAGCAGTAATATAGTAGTGATATTCTTGTACATAGGAGCAGTATTATAGTAGTTATATTCTTGCACATATGGAGCAGTATTATAGTAGAGGCTGTATATAATGTTAGGGGTGGACTCACTTATGGGAGATACTGTATATAATGTGAGGGGGGACTCAATTGTGGGATATACTGTATATAATGTGAGGGGTGGACTCACTTATGGGAGATACTGTATATAAAATGTGAGGGGTGGATCACTTATGGGATATACTGTATATAATGTGAGGGGTGGAGTCACTTATGGGATATACTGTATATAATGTGAGGGGTGGAGTCACTTATGGTATATACTGTATATAATGTGAGGGGTGGACTCACTTATGGGAGATACTGTATATAATGTGAGGGGTGGAGTCACTTATGGGAGATACTGTATATATAATGTGAGGGGTGGAGTCACTTATGGGATATACTGTATATATAATGTGAGGGGTGGACTCACTTATGGGAGATACTTTATATATAATGTGAGGGGTGGACTCACTTATGGGAGATACTGTATATATAATGTGAGGGGTGGACTCACTTATGGGATATACTGTATATATATATAATGTGAGGGGTGGAGTCACTTATGGGAGATACTGTATATAATGTGAGGGGTGGACTCACTTATGGGATATACTGTATATATAATGTGAGGGGTGGACTCACTTATGGGATATACTGTATATATAATGTGAGGGGTGGACTCACTTATGGGAGATATATATAATGTGAGGGGTGGAGTCAGTTATGGGAGATACTGTATATATAATGTGAGGGGTGGAGTCACTTATGGGAGATACTGTATATATAATGTGAGGGGTGGACTCACTTATGAGTGATACTGTATATAATGTGAGGGGAGGACTCACTTATGGGAGATACTGTATATATAATGTGAGGGGTGGACTCACTTATGAGTGATACTGTATATAATGTGAGGGGAGGACTCACTTATGGGAGATACTGTATATATAATGTGAGGGGAGGACTCACTTATGGGATATACTGTATATATAATGTGAGGGGTGGACTCACTTATGGGGTATACTGTATATATAATGTGAGGGGTGGACTCACTTATGGGATATACTGTATATAATGTGAGGGGTGGACTCACTTATGGGATATACTGTATATATAATGTGAGGGGTGGAGTCACTTATGGGATATACTGTATATATAATGTGAGGGGTGGACTCTCTTATGGGAGATACTGTATATATAATGTGAGGGGTGGAATCACTTATGGGAGATACTGTATATATAATGTGAGGGGTGGAGTCACTTATGGGATATACTGTATATAATGTGAGGGGTGGACTCACTTATGGGATATACTGTATATATAATGTGAGGAGTGGACTCACTTATGGGATATACTGTATATATAATGTGAGGGGTGGAGTCACTTATGGGATATACTCTATATATAATGTGAGGGGTGGACTCACTTATGGGAGATACTGTATATATAATGTGAGGGGTGGACTCACTTATGGGAGATACTGTATATATAATGTGAGGGGTGGACTCACTTATGGGATATACTGTATATATAATGTGAGGGGTGGACTCACTTATGGGATATACTGTATATATAATGTGAGGGGTGGACTCACTTATGGGATATACTGTATATAATGTGAGGAGTGGACTCACTTATGGGAGATACTGTATATATAATGTGAGGGGTGGACTCACTTATGGGAGATACTGTATATATAATGTGAGGGGTGGAGTCACTTATGGGAGATACTGTATATATAATGTGAGGAGTGGACTCACTTATGGGATATACTGTATATATAATGTGAGGAGTGGACTCACTTATGGGAGATACTGTATATAATGTGAGGGGTGGACTCACTTATGGGAGATACTGTATATATAACGTGAGGGGGGACTCACTTATGGAAGATACTGTATATAATGTGAGGGGTGGACTCACTCATAGGAGATACTGTATATATAATGAGAGGGGTGGACTCACTTATGGGATATACTGTATATATAATGTGAGGAGTGGACTCACTTATGGGATATAGTGTATATATACACTGTGAGGGGTGGACTCACTTATGGGATATACTATATATATAATGTGAGGGGTGGACTCACTTATGGGATATACTGTATATATAATGTGAGGGGTGGACTCACTTATGGGATATACTGTATATATAATGTGAGGGGTGGACTCACTTATGGGATATACTATATATATAATGTGAGAGGTGGACTCACTTATGGGAGATACTGTATATATAATGTGAGGGGTGGACTCACTTATGGGATATTCTGTATATATAATGTGAGGGGGAATTCACTTATGGGAGATACTATATATAATGTGAGGGGGGGACTCACTTATAGGAGATACTGTAAATAATGTGAGGGGGGGACCCACTTATGGGAGATAAAGTATATGGATAGAGAGTGACAGGACAAGCCTTTTGAAGATTTCAACAGAAATTTGGAAAAATTTACATTCCCGACCATTATTAGAAACATAAAAAAACCAAAATGAAATAGAACACAAAGCTTTGAAATCCTCTCGCTTGTCAGTGAAAATGTCTCTGTGGAAGTGTCAAGCGGACCCACATAATTCATTTATACTATTCCAGTCATTCCTTTAGCTTTCACCAAATGCCAATTAATTCGTAGTTCTTCGCACTTTACACAACACTGCGCCGCTGCCCATCCATAATTTATGGGGCTTATCTAACAAGGAAATTGGCATTTACACTGCAACTGAATTACTGCCCTACTTTATGAGATATGACGGCTGTCTGCTTATCTTTCATAAACCCAATAGCTTTATGGTTTCCTGAAATATTCAGATGTAGCAGGGCTGGATTAGTCATTTCATTCATGCAGTAAGTTTACCTATAATCCTATAAAACCAAAAGATAACCCAGTATTGTATGACATGACTGGAGGCAAATGATGAATATCAGCTTTACTCCATTGCCAGTGACAGGTACCGTAATGGGTTCCACATCTACCCCGTTCCATACCATTTGTGTCATTATGGTCTCTTTTTTTCTTATATGTTTGTAACATTTTTCTGTATGTAATAAAGTTTAATATTATTGATTATTATGATTATTGACATTTTTGAATATTACGTTTTGTATATACATTGGGGGTCAATAGTTTTTTTCCCCTACACAACTTGTTCCAAGGCCATATAGAAGGAAAGAAATCCCGGCACTCAGTGTTTTCTTCTGCAAGGTGTAATGTGTTTATTAACACAGTGCTAGTACAAGTGGACGCGTTTCAGCCAAAGCCTTACTCAGACTGTCATGTCAGTCTGAGTAAGAATTTGGCCGAAACGCATCCACTTGTACTAGCACTGTTGTCAATATAGAAGGAAAGCACAAGGTCACTAACTATTTGACTGATTAAAATTCATGGCTAACATGTCTTCTACAGTATAAAAAAAAAAGCATCCCTTGTCCGCAGGATAGGGGATAAGTGTCAGATCGCGTGAGGGGATCTAGCCTCTGGGACCTCTGTGATCTCCTGTCCAGCACCATAGAGATACTTGGAGGGGGCGTACCTTGGTTGACATAGTGTCATTCATGCAAAGAGCTAGGGTGCCGCGTAGGAAATAGCGGGTGGTCCCAGTGGTTGGACCCCCCGCGATCTGACACTTATCCCCTATCGTGCTTATAGGGGATATGTTTTTTTTTATACTGGACTACTCATTTAAGGCTGATAGCTCAGCCAACTAGCTCTGAACTTCTTTGTGAAGAAAAGGGCAGACTAATATGAAAATACCCCTTTTTTAGTGGCAGTTGCGTAAGTACTAAACAGATACACCTATATATATATATATATATATATATATATATATATATATATATATATATCTGTCACTGATCCTTCAGGTTATATCAGTGTTTCCCAACCAGGGTGCCTCCAGATGTTGCAAAACTGCAACTTCCAGCATGCCTGGACAGCCAAAGGCACCCTGGTTTGGAAACACTGGGTTATATTCACATTGCTGTACAGTCACCAGATAAATTTAGTATTTTCTATGATTCTGATCTCATCCCGTCTGATGCTACTGAACTGTATATATATATATACTGGATGTTATTTACAGCCCCAGCCTGATGGCTAAAGTACAGTTAATAACTCATTGACTGGTTTACAGTATATGATGCAATTACATGGAGAAATCAATTTATGGCTTCCGATCCATGTCAAGTAGAATAATCAGATAAGATTCGGGGTAATTTGTGACTTAATTAACATTGCTGGATCTTAAGAAATGTCTTGTCCTAGAATAGCACATGACCGCCACATCTTCAGCAAGCCGACCAGAGAAAACTTCAAAAGAAAACTGAACTGTGATGACCTGAGATATGTGAGTCTTCATGTGACCCTCAACTACCCACAAGAACATGTATGTCTAATGCTCACATTTCTGGTGACGCCATGAGATTCATCAGTAAACATGACTAAAGGAGAAGAGATACATAGAAATGAGATAGATTGATAAAAGATAGAGAGATAGGAGATAGATAGATATGAGATAGATAGATATGAGATAGATAGATAGATATGAGATAGATAGATAGATAGATATGAGATAGATAGATAGATATGAGATAGATAGATAGATAGATAGATAGATAGATAGATAGATATGAGATAGATAGATATGAGATAGATAGATAGATAGATATGAGATAGATAGATATGAGATAGATATGAAATAGATAGATAGATAGATATGAGATAGATTGATAAAAGATAGAGAGATAGGAGATAGATAGATATGAGATAGATAGATAGAAAGATATGAGAAATATATGAAATAGATAGATAGATATGAGATAGATAGATAGATAAAAGATAGAGAGATAGGAGATAGATAGATATGAGATAGATAGATATGAGATAGATAGATAGATAGATAGATATGAGATAGATAGATATGAGATAGATATGAAATAGATAGATAGATATGAGATAGATAGATAGAAAGATATGAGATAGATATGAAATAGATAGATAGATAGATATGAGATAGATAGATAAAAGATAGAGAGATAGGAGATAGATAGATATGAGATAGATAGATATGAGATAGATAGATAGATAGATATGAGATAGATAGATATGAGATAGATAGATAGATAGATATGAGATAGATAGATATGTTTAGTGCGGGACGTGTTGAGCTGGAACCAGGTGATTGGCCTATCGGTTCCGCTCCTCCTGATGACGCAGGCACGAGTCGCATGCTGCTGCTGGAATACTTTGCTCATGGCGAGAATATGGCGGCAGTTACTGTTTACATCCGGTGAGTGTTCGGCTGTCTCCACCTCCAAGGTGATTATGATGATATACAAATGTGTTTACATTTATGCTATTACGTACTGTATCGGCAGTGATGGATTTTAATGACACTTGAGCACTTTTATCACTATGGATAACTTATGTATGTACTTTATATAACAGGATGAATCTTGAAAGATATTTTTTACCCTGATTTTATTAATGATGTAATTATGCACTTTAGGTATCAGTTGATTGTGACCCCTATAGAAAACTTAAATGGAGAAAATATCATGCCATAAAGGATAAAAAATTGGGACAAGAACTACAAATAGAAAGGGAAGACATAGAATTGTTTAGAGATATGGAAACCCTGGCTAGGGAAGGAGATAATACTGAGGAAGGCAAGGGCCCCTTCACAAATCTCACTAAGAAGAACAAAAAGGCACCGCCAGTAGGAGAATATTCACACATAGACATGGTCGTAGAGCTAGTCACGAGAGACCTCAAAAAATTAGAAGATCAAGAAACTAAAACACAAAACCTTACATTTCGGGAAAGAAGAGCTTTAAAGACACTGGCAGAAGATTCCTCCCTGGTCATCAAACCCTCCGATAAAGGGGGAAACATAGTTTTGATGGCCAGGGAGGAATATAAAACAATGTGTCTAAATATACTAAATGACAGAGAATGTTATACTAAACTCAAGAAAGACCCCACACAAGAATTCTGTAAAGAGCTTACAGAGGTTCTAGAGGAAGGATGAGCAGCAAAATTGATCAGTCAGGCAGAGTTTGAGTACATTAAACCTACCACTCCAAAAGTGGCCTGTTTCTATTCTGTCCTGAAGATACACAAGGGCTACCCCCCGTTACGAGGGAGACCAATTGTCTCCGGGATAGGCAATCTAACAGAGGGAGCTAGTCAGTATGTTGATCAAATTTTGAGGCCGTTTGTTTATTCCCTTCCATCGTATGTCCGGGACACAAAGGACGTCCTCAAAAGATTGGATGACCTCAAAATCGAGGAAAAGGGATATCTGGCATCTTTGGATGTAGAGGCTCTTTACTCCTCCATCCCCCATGTACAGGGGATGGAGGCAGTGGAACGTTTTCTACAAATGAGGGGAACACAACACCGAAAGCACAATATCCTTGTAATGAAATTGTTAGAGATAGTACTAACAAAAAATGACTTCCAATTTGAGGGGGAGTCCTACCATCAGAGCTGAGGTACAGCTAAGGGGAGCCCTTGCGCCCCCAGTTATGCAAATCTGTACCTCGGCTCTTGGGAGGACCAGGTAGTCTTCTCCGATCGGGCGTGTCATGGACTGACCACATACAATTGTGGCTCAGATATATAGACGACGTCCTGATCGTATGGATGTCCACACCAGAGGCATTTTACAGTTTTGTAGACTCCCTTAATCAGAATAACCTAGGTCTCAAATTACAATCAGTAAGAACACTTTAGTGTTTTTAGACCTAGAGATTACACTCACTGAGGAAGGTAGTATACAGACAAAGACGCATCGTAAGGAAACTGCCACGAATTCCCTGCTTCGGTGGGAGAGCTGCCACCCGCGCCCACTGAAGCAGGGGATGCCAACAGGCCAATACTTGGGTTTACGCAGAAATTGCTCTAATATAGGAGAATTCCAAATTCAAGCCAATGAGTTACGCATGAGGCTGAGGAATAGAGGCTATCCCAACAAAGTGCTAAAAACAGCCTATCACAGAGCTATGAGATCACAGAGGTCACAATTACTAATCCCTAAACAACAAACAGTAGGGGACAATGTCTCCAGAATTATAGGCACTTTTGACGAACAAGCACAAAATATAAAACACATTTTTCAAAAATATTGGGAAATCCTAAAGTTGGGCACTATACTATCCAACATTATATCAGAACAACCTCTAATTACCTACAGACGAGGAAAAAATCTGAAGGACCAACTAATAAAAAGCTCTTTTGAACCCGAAAGAATTGACAGAAACTGGCTTACGAAATCTAAAGGAACGTTCACATGTGGAAAATGTAGTGTCTGCAAATTCATTCTTAAAGGAAAACATTTTTCCAGTGCAGCTACAAAAATTGATTATGCCATACATCATTTTGCGAACTGTGAAACAAAAGGGGTGATATATCTATTAACTTGTTCATGCCCAAAAAATTATGTTGGGAAAACCTTTAGAACCTTTCGCAAGAGACTGCAAGAACATGTTGGAGATAGTATTAATGAAAGAGACACACCGGTGGGCATCCGCTTTGCCAGTTATCACCAAAGTGAGGTGATTAGTCTGAAAGCACAGATTATTGAGGTGGTCCCACCTCCAAAAAGCGGTGGTTACTGGGACAGGACCCTCTTACAGAGGGAAGCCTATTGGACCTTTAAACTAGAAGCCCTCAAACCAGGAGGACTGAATGACTATATATCTTACGCAAGCTATATTGATTAAACAGCAACTAACCAAATAGTGAACATCCAATATAATAACATCGTGCTATAATACTGATAAATTGAGGATAAACACAAATATATAAAAAAAAGACTGAGAAACAAGGAGTTAAATAAACATGGAGAATATCTACCTGGAATGGATACGCCGCAATGATTGGCGCATAGAAACGGAGCTCAGAACGAGGCGTGGAGCCTCCTGAGCTGAACCGCAGACCCCTCCCTGTACGTACCTGTGAAGCAAAAATTCTTATGGCTATGATGGAAACAAGCCGATAGGATAAGCGAGGACACGTAACAGCTAAGAGGAGGAGCTAAGACATATAAAAGAAGGCGCAAACCTCAATACGAGTATGGCCGTCATCAGAGCCACACGCACCAGATGGATTGACAAGTCCGCTCGTACAAGTCCCTGAAGAATCCTATATGGAGGAAACGCGTAGGACGGGAGCGTATTATGTGAATACCGACCAGGACCGACACACATGAGCACCTTGACCGGGAAAGCTAAGTGCAAAAATTAAATATGGAATGTGCAATACATGAAATATGGGATATGTGCATTACCTGAAATAGTGCAATATACCGTGTTTCTCTGAAAATAAGACCGGGTCTTATATTAATTTTTGGTCTAAAAAAACACACCAGGGCTTATTTTCAGGGTAGGGCTTATTTATTTATAAGGGGGGGGGGGGCTGCAGGAGTGTGGAGGATGGGGGGCTGTGGGGGGATGGGGGGGCTGCAGGAGTGTAGAGGATGAGGGGCTGTAGCAGTATGGAGGATGCCGCACCCCCCCCCCATTTTTCACTCTGCCACAGCCCCCCATCCTCCCACAGCCCCCATCCTCCCACAGCCCCCATCCTCCACACTGCTATACAGCCCTCCATCCTCCCGCAGCCCCCCATCCTCCACACTCCCGCAGCCCCCCATCCTCCACACTCCTGCAGCCCCCCATCCTCCACACTCCTGCAGCCCCGCCATCCTCCACACTGCTACAGCCCCCTCTTCCCCCGTCGTCCTCCACACTCCTACAGTGCCCCCCACCCCTCTGCCATAATAAACCAGCACTTCCCCACCTTCATAGCGTCCGCAACTGAAGCTGCAGCTCTCGGCGGCGGCGGTGGGATCTCCTTCTAATGCTTACTGGTAGCAGCAGGGGCAGGGACACGTCCGTGACATCGGGCGTGCATACGCGCAGACATTTTAAAGCGACAGCGTCCCTGCCCCGGCTCATTTAACTTGCCAAGGGGGTCCACATCGCATTACTGGCATCCGCGGTCCGCCAGTTGAGTACCCCTGGCCCTAGGTCTTATTTTCGGGGTGGGGCTTATATTGCAGCCCACCCCTGATAATCCAGCTAGGGCTTATTTTCGGGGTAGTGTGTATTTTCGGGGAAACAGTCCAAAGTTCAATAATACAAGTGCAATATCAATAGACGATACTCATTTTACAGCCTGACTACATAGAATGAGATTGTATTGAAATAGTATAAGAAGCTGTATGGACAATGATAAATGTGAACATGTACTTTGTCTAAAGAACGCATAGACTTAGTCAGCACCAAGACACATCATATACAGCACCAATGCACTTTTTATGCGGGACTAAATGCAATTAGAATCCTAGATATATAAGGATATTTTTGCACAGCACATCTCATACCTAATGGTGTATATCACAATATATGGACACCAGGATCCATTACAAGAAGACAGCTGGATACACGTAATGCACACTTGCACTATTACCCGTCATCTATAAACGCATCACAAACGCTATCAAGAGAAGAATATACGGTGCAATACTAGTCATTTGGGCGGCCCATAAAGTATTCACAAGGAGAAATAATCGTGCAGTTTTTAAAGTAATTAATAAAGTTGAATTTTTTTAAAAGGTCCCCTTTTGGTCTATCTTGTAATTAATTTATTGGGAGACCTCCACCACTACTTGGTTTATACAACCGGTCAGAGTGACCCCTATATATATATATATGTGTATGTGAACTTTGGAATGTGTACTGCTTGATAATGACTGGGTAAGCCTGGTCGAAACGTCGCCACTTGCTATGAAATCACTTTTTTCTATGGAAAAAATCACAAAGTATTTTTACTGGATTATGTGTGCTCGAGTGAGATCCTTTTTCCAGATACACGTATATACTCGAGTATAAGCCGACCTGAATATAAGCCGAGGCTCCTAATTTCACCCCAAAAACCCAGGAAAAGTTATTGACTCGACTATAAGCCTAGGGTGGGAAATACATCATCCCCCCCTGTCATCATCCAGACCCCCGTCATTAACACCCCCGTCATCATCACCCTGTCATCATCCAGACCCCCGTCATCATCATCCTGACATCATCCAGACCCCCGTCATCATCATCCAGTCATCCTCCAGACCCCCGTCATCATCATCCTGACATCATCCAGACCCCCGTCATCATCACCCTGTCATCATCTAGATCCCCGTCATCATCACCCTGTCATCATCCCCCTCATCATCATTCCCCCCCCCCCTTCATCATCACCACCTGTCAATCCCTTCAATCAGTGGTCTTCAACCTGCGGACCTCCAGATGTTGCAAAACTACAACTCTCAGACCACTGCGGCCTTTGTCATCATCCAGACCCCCCCCTCCTTTAGTTTTCTACTCACCTCCCCTCGGTGGTAAGGAAGGGTGAGCTGGTCTGGGCCATCTATGCTGCAGGGACCATCCGGTGGGGAGGGTTAGTCGTTCCGGGCTGTCCATTCTCACCAGGAGGTCCTCTTCTGCACTCCAGGCCCGGCCCCGGACTAGTGACGTTGCCCTGACAACGATGCGCAAGGACGTTCATGCACAGGGACGTACCTGTGCGTCGTCGTCAAGGCAACGTCACTAGTCCGGGGCCGGAGCGGAGAAGAGGGCCTACCTGCAGCATAGATGGCCCGGAACAGCTCACCCTTCCTTTCCACCGAGGGGAGGTGAGTAGAAAACTATAGGGGGGTCTGGATGATGACGAAGGCCGCAGTGGTGTTCAACCTGCGGACCTCCAGATGTTTCAAAACTACAACTCCCAGCATGCCCGGACAGCCGATGGCTGTCCAGGCATGCTGGGAGTTGTAGTTTTGCAACATCTGGAGGTCTGCAGGTTGAAGACCACTGAGAAGGGATTGAGAGGCGGAGAGTTCACTCGAGTATAAGCCGAGGGGGGGCATTTTCAGCACGAAAAATCGTGCTGAAAAACTCGGCTTATACTCGAATATATACGGTAGATAGATAAATAGATATGAGATAGAGACGGTCTGGTGAAGGAGAGCAGTGAGAAGATGATGAAATCCTCGGCAGGAGATGGTGTTTCTTGTACAGTACACAATGGGTGATGTGATGAATTGATCTCTCGCCTCCTGGAGACAGTTTCCAGTGTGAACGTACGCAGACAGGATCAGGCTCACCATGGTAATTACCGCTGGCACAATGGAAGACAACATGGTCTGTACTGTGTATAAACAGATGCCGAATGTAAGGAGCACAACATGGCCCTGGGGAAGGAAATTCTGTGACAATGTTTAGACAAGCGTGTCCAAGTCTTATAGATGTTCAGGAGGAAAAATGAGAGATGTCGACTTTGTCAGTGTGTAGTTGTCGACTTTGTCAGTGCGTAGTTGTCGACTTTGTCAGTGCGTAGTTGTCGACTTTGTCAGTGTGTAGTTGTCGACTTTGTCAGTGTGTAGTTGTCGACTTTGTCAGTGTGTAGTTGTCGACTTTGTCAGTGTGTAGTTGTCGACATTGTCAGTGTGTAGTTGTTGACTTTGTCAGTGTGTAGTTGTCGACTTTGTCAGTGTGTAGTTGTCGACTTTGTCAGTGCGTAGTTGTCGACTTTGTCAGTGTGTAGTTGTTGACTTTGTCAGTGTGTAGTTGTCGACTTTGTCAGTGTGTAGTTGTCGACTTTGTCAGTGTGTAGTTGTCGACATTGTCAGTGTGTAGTTGTTGACTTTGTCAGTGTGTAGTTGTCGACTTTGTCAGTGCGTAGTTGTCGACTTTGTCAGTGCGTAGTTGTCGACTTTGTCAGTGTGTAGTTGTCGACTTTGTCAGTGCGTAGTTGTCGACTTTGTCAGTGTGTAGTTGTCGACTTTGTCAGTGTGTAGTTGTCGACATTGTCAGTGTGTAGTTGTTGACTTTGTCAGTGTGTAGTTGTCGACTTTGTCAGTGCGTAGTTGTCGACTTTGTCAGTGTGTAGTTGTCTGACATTATTTCTGCTTCTGAGAAAACTGTATGATAAGTAATGTCCTCCAAAACTACTCCATCTCCCCAGCCCCTAAAAGGACATTTTCCAAAAACAGTGCCACACCATTGTTTGTGTACTGTTGTTTGTGATGACGAGAGAAATGATTCAGTTGTACATCACCGCTCCGGGACTCGTAGGAAAATGCCATCCCCTACCATGTATGTGAGTGGCACTGTAGCTATTTTATTCAATCTGAGGAGAAAGTTAGAGGAGGCCAGATAAAAAGTGCAGTTTGGGTTCCATAACAGTAGAGTGGCACAAACCACATGTAGAGCAATTGTCCCCTTGCTGAACCTGCTGAACCTGGTGTTAGTGACAGAGGAGATGCAGAGAGGTGACCAGCAGCCCCGTATGAGAATATATTGTCCGAGGTGAGGGACTCTCTCTTCTGGGTGACACCAAGCTGTCTTAAGCTTAGGTGTCACAGACTTGGTGCCCCTTAATGAGGAATGCAGCACAGACCCCTGCCTTTTATACCTCCCCCCCCCCCCCCCCTCCTTTTTTTTCCATCTGCTTTACAGCATGATTACCTCCTCCTGCTGCAGGGAGCTAAGGGGTTAACTGATAGGTGGGCTGGGTCAGAGAGGAGGTGGGCCATTAGTTAGCTCAGGAGAAGCGCTCCCTCCCCCTTCCTCACACTCGTGGATGCCGCCATCGGAAGGGAAAGTACCTTCCCACCCTTATATTGTATGTGTCATTTGTTTTGTTTTTATGTTTTGTATCCCCCTGTTTAAAAAAAAATCAAAAATGTGAGATTATAACAAGTTTTTGGAACCTTTTCCTATAAGGTCACTTCTTGTTTATTGCTTTGTTCCTTTGGATTTCTGTTATCCTATTTGATTCTGATGTCGGCTTTCCTCTTCGGATGTATTTTTGATTTTGCTCTCATTAAAGCATTAAAGGGGTTATCCACCATAAGGGGATTTTAGTACGTACCTGGCAGGCAGTAATGGACATGCTTAGGAAGGATCTGCGCTTGTCTTGGGGCTAAATGACAAAAGTCCTGAGATTGCCATAACACTGTGGCTAGCTTTTTGTGAACTTGTATTTCCTGTTTGACTTTTCTTTTTTTGACTACAAATCCCACAATTCTATTTTCCTCCATCCCACACATCAGCCACCCCACCCATTGAAACATAAATGAGCTGCAGACCTGTGGTTTTCAATCAGGGTGCCTCCAGCTGTTGCATTAGTTGCAGATTGATCCCTCCACCCATTAAAGCAGACAGGCTCCCTGTCATCAGCTGACTAGTGAGTCAGGTCTCGGCCACATTGCAAGCTGGGAAAAATCTGAGACAACAGTCATTTTGTATGCTGATAAAATAAATATTGGGGTGAAAATCACATAAGAATTGTGAGAAAACCGTCACACACAGGTACAGACACTATATTATGGACTACACTAACTTTACAGACCCTGTAGCATAGTCAAATAAAAAAATTCCCGGAATACCCCTTTAAGTCACAGCTGGCGGTAGAGGAGTGATCGTGAACCCTAAATGGAGGGAGAAGGCTATCTGCCCGCCGGGAAAAGTCCGGCAGCTGGCAGGGTGCTTCACCCGCCGACGGGGCGGCAACCTACCCGAGGTGGAAGTTATAAAGGTTTTGAGCATGTTTAAGGTTGATAATAAAGTTGCTGGGAAGCTTGTATGTGATCAGTCGCTTAGACATTAGTAAA
This sequence comes from Hyla sarda, assembly GCF_029499605.1. Classification (NCBI taxonomy): domain Eukaryota; kingdom Metazoa; phylum Chordata; class Amphibia; order Anura; family Hylidae; genus Hyla; species Hyla sarda. The sequence goes on from NC_079189.1 coordinate 25,262,308, forward strand.
CTGCTTTAAAACCAAGCTATGAGTAGAAGACAAAAATCTGCAGGTGCTGCATGTGTGAACAGTGCTGTGGTGTTGGCAGGGCTGACGAACAAGAGGAACGTTTATCTGAGAGTTAGGCTAAGTTCACACTGTCGGTCACATCCCTCCCGTTCAGGGTCCATTAGACTCTTTTGTTTTTTCCTTGGGCAGAACGGACCCTGAAGCAGGACAGAGAAAACTAAAACTGCCTGTTCCCAATGGACCCCATTCACCCGAAGGGAGAGACATCACCAACTTCATATGCAGGTCTTAGTGCAAGCTAAATTATTCGGAATGGAAGGTCTCCTTAAATGGGCACTGTCAGAATTAAAAACTTTTTCTATGTTGTACATCTTGGCAAAGCATAATCTCCTTATTGGTTTATAAAAAAAAAAAAAAAAAAAGACCACTCATGGGCCCATACAATCCAGAACTTAATCCTGTCTGGCTGCAGCATCATCTTTGTCCCAGCTGAAGCACAGGCTGGGACAAAGTCCAGGAAGTTAGGGCGGGACTAGCACTCCTCTGTGCTCACTCCTGTCCTATCAGACGGAGAAAACAGAGAAGAGTGGGTTATAGGGATTGGATGAAGAGGAGGAAGTGAATGCATGGTGAGTGAGGGTGGGCTCATTGCCTGCCTCATACATGCTCCTTTCTGAGCAGTGGATGTCAGAATGAGTAAGCAGCAAAACAGAGGGATTTAAGAGCCAAATACAGAAGGTAAACACATAAAAAAGACATGTAAAGCATCTGCATGACCTAGTGAGTAACATATAGAAGCATTATTTTTATGTGATAGGACAGGTAGACTTTAAAGTGTTACTGTCATTTTATGTTTTTTTGGTGTAGTGCGGTAAGTAGTAGGGATGGCAGAACCACACCTGTACTGCACCAGTACTGCACCTGTACTGCACCTGTACTGCACCTGTACTGCACCTGTACTGCACGGTCGGCTGTTCTTGGTGCTCTCAGTCTTGCTCTATATATCCTGTGCTGTACACAATGTCTATGGCATCTGTATGGCATGCAGTGAAGCTGTGTAGAGCGAGAATGCACCAGGAACGGCAGGGGACAGTGTGTCTATGTTACTGCCAATACACAGCTACTGTATACGCATATCAACAGTAAGGGGGGGGGGGCTGTTTAACACCAGAATAGGGTAAAAGAATGAATTAAAAAAAGTTAAATTTGTGTATATTTTGTAATAAAAGCAAAGGCTTATAATAGAAGTTAGACTTTTGGTGGTGTTCTTCAGCACACCCAGTGGAGTTTCCTGGACTACATGTAACAGTTTCCCAATCCAGAGTTTTTACACTTACCACCACCATGAGTCCAGTGGTGCTACCATTCACTGCCACCTTACAATTTTTGATAAGATTGAACTATGATGATCTGCAATGGGCGATGCTTTTTCAGAAAGGATTACTATAAAAACGTACACTTTTTTCAAGACTTTCAACAATGGAGAACTCAACTTAAAGCTGTCAGTTTATAAGAGTCCAGTAATGGTGGCCTAGGTGTTTATTACCTCTTTTGGAGACCCTGATAAGAGTCCAGTAATCATGGCCATAGGAGTTTGTTACCACTTTTGGAGACCCTGATAAGAGTCCAGTAATGGTGGCCTAGGTGTTTATTACCTCTTTTGGAGACCCTGATAAGAGTCCAGTAATGTTGGCCATAGGTGTTTGTTACCTCTTTTGGAGACCCTGATAAGAGTCCAGTAATCATGGCCATAGGAGTTTGTTACCACTTTTGGAGACCCTGATAAGAGTCCAGTAATGGTGGCCTAGGTGTTTGTTACCACTTTCGGAGACCCTGATAAGAGTCAAGTAATGGTGGCCATAGGTGTTTGTTACCTCTTTTGGAGACCATGATAAGAGTCCAGTAATGGTGGCCATAGGTGTTTGTTACCTCTTTTGGAGACCATGATAAGAGTCCAGTAATGGTGGCCATAGGTGTTTGTTACCTCTTTTGGAGACCATGATAAGAGTCCAGTAATGGTGGCCATAGGTGTTTGTTACCACTTTCGGAGACCCTGATAAGAGTCCAGTAATGGTGGCCATAGGTGTTTGTTACCTCTTTCTGAGACCCTGATAAGAGTCCGGTAATGGTGGCCATAGGTGTTTGCTACCTTTTTTAGAGATCCTGATGTAAGTCCATTAGCAGTGGCAATAGGTGTTTGCCACTTTATAGAGATTCTCCACCAGGGCAAGACTTTATAAATTACATGGATATAAACAGTTTCCACCTTTTTCGAGACCTTTCTTCTGCATTGGAAACTAAGCCCAATAATAGGGTTTGTCACTTTTACTAAGACGATAGCCCCTCTCCTAGGAGGTCCACCAATTTATTAGACATCACAAACGTAAAAACTCCCCATTGTTTAGGGGTCTTACCTTCATCAGTTGACTCCAGACTTTCCATACTCTCAACCCTGTTCTGGTTTTCCTTCATCTTGCTGTAGTACAGAGAGAGTTGCTTGGGTCAGAACAGCAGGACTCCTGGAACAGCTGTGAGCTCTCCGTAGCCCAAGTGAGCTGGGAAGCAAGCAGGTGTCGGTGGCAGCTTGAAATGTCCCACACCTGTAAAGAATGGGAAGGTCACCTCAGGTATTACAGACCCTGGGACTTACAGCGCACGACCATAATCGAATGTTGAGCGACGTTGACAATGATCTTGCAGTAGGAGACATGTGTACCTTCCATTCCCTTCTCCTAGGTGATACAATCCCTTCCCCCAATGTACACAGAAATTTTACTGCAAATCTGTCATTCTACCTTATAAGTAAGCAAACAGCATGGAAACTTAACCAAGATGAGGCAAGAACTTAGATTAGGTGTCACGGGGAACGTGGACGCTTTAATACTGAGAACACATTGTGTTTGAGTTAATGGACCTGGAAGGGATATTTGTACATAGTCATTACAGCATTTTTGGTAGCTTGCCATCCACGCTGTGTTCTCCGGTGTGCTCACACACAAAGAAACCTTCACAAAGGAACTGGTGAACAAATACCTGGCCCCCCTGTTATCATTATGTATTGGAGTGGGCTGAAGGCTCCTCACTGATGGCAGGGTTTGGACAGTTGTATGTTATAAACCATTGCACTGTTATTTAGTAGAACGGGCTATTTTGCCTTCCACTGGATCAACGCTGAAGGGTCATAAGCGGAACTGGATGGTTGGATGTCTTTGGAAGTATGTAACTATGACTTGAGGTGGTCTAAAAAATAATATAGGCCAAGCCCTTTGTGTCCTCCAAGATGTTCTATGTAATGTTTACCAATAGGAAGAGGAGTAGAGATGGAGATAATGTTGTACTGGTAAAGAAAGCTTGATGGTTTCAGTTCATACAGTGGGCACAACACGTCCTGGTTACCACACACTAGGTGGCTCCATAATGTGGTGGAACTTTCTAAAACAAATGCTAAAAGTTAACAAACAGCACTTTAGGGCTACACCTAACGCTTCACTAAAACTCCAGCAGGAACTTGAGCCCAACTTGCACCCATGTTTAGATTCAAGATTAAAGGGGTTGTCCAGGAATTGAAAAACAGACTTATTTTTCTTTCAAAGACTGCCCCCTGTCTGTCTCCACTTTGGGTGTGATATTACAACTTGGCTCTATTCACTTCAATGGAACTGAGCTGCAGAACCACACCCAAACTGGAGACGAAAGGGGAGCGGTCTTTGAAAGAAATTATCTGTGTTTTTCGTTTCCTGGATAATAGGGATGCACCGATATATCGGCGGCCGATACATATCGGCCGAAAATAGCTATTTTGGGGAAATGCCGAAACAACAAAAAATTTGCAGATAATGACCTACCTTCCCTGCCCGCCCACAGCACAAGTTACAAACACTGCCAGTGGCAGAGGCACTCGTGGGGGGTGCAGGGGGGGCCGGCCGCACCGGGCGCAACATCTGGGGGGGCGCGCTCTCCGGGATAGGAATACTTCTTTTTATGTGCCCGGGCCGGCTCCTGTGTGTGGCTGCAGGCGGGGGCCAGCCAGAGCATATAAAACCTAATACTGTATACTAAAAACCAGGGGGCCTCCAGCTGTTGTGAAACTACAACTCCCAGCATGCCCGGACCGGCAAAGGCTGTCCGGGCATGCTGGGACTTGTAGTTTCACAACAGCTGGAGGCCCCCTGGTTTTTAGGGACATAAGGATGTCCGCCGGTCACTCACCATTCCCCGGCCAGCGCGCGTCCTCCTTCGGTCCTTCGCTTCTCCGCCTCTATGGTTGTATGCACGGGACATCACTGACGTCCCGTGCGTACAACCATGGAGATGCAGGAGGACCGCAGGATCGTTGCAGGAGAACGCGCGCTGGCCGGGGCCTGGTAAGTGACCGCGTCATCTTCTTCAGTGTTCCGGTCACCGCTCCTCCGGTCCCGGCACCTACTGCTATGGTCCATAGGCCATAGCAGTAGATGTGACCCCGGGCCGGAGGAGCGGTGACCGGATCACTGTGGGATCAGCAGTACAGACATACAGCCTCCAGCCATACACTGTATATGGCTGGAAGCTGTATGTCTGTGGGGTGGGGGGAAGCTGCCTACTATTGTGGGGGAACTGCTGACCTAATGTGGGGGGCAGCTGCCTACAAATGTGGGGGGAGCTGCCTAATATTGTTGGGGGGAGCTGCCTAATATTGTGGGGGAACTGCCTACTATTGTGGGGAACCTGCCTACTATTGTGGGGGAAATGCTGACCTAATGTGGGGGAGCTGCCTACTATTGTGGGGGAACTGCTATTATTGTGGGGGAGCTGCCTACTATTGTTGGGGAGCTGCCTATTAATGTGGGGGAGCTGCCTACTATTGTGGGGGAGCTGCCTATTAATGTGGGGGAGCTGCCTACTAACCTGGTCATTGGGACCTAGACAGGTGCTGGTGGGTTGAAAATTTTATATGTGGGTAAAGCAGGGGGGAGAGTGTGTAGGAGTATTTAGAAGATAGAACTGTATCAGCTCGTAATCCATACTTAGTAAGGTTAAAGGGGTTATCTAGTAGAGGTGCACCGAAATGGTGGAGCTGCCTACTATTGTGGGGGAGCTGCCTACTATTGTGGGGGAACTGCTACTATTGTGGGGGAGCTGCCTACTATTGTTGGGGAGCTGCCTATTAATGTGGGGGAGCTGCCTACTATTGTGGGGGAGCTGCCTACTATTGTGGGGGAACTGCTACTATTGTGGGGGAGCTGCCTACTATTGTTGGGGAGCTGCCTATTAATGTGGGGGAACTGCTACTATTGTGGGGGAGCTGCCTACTATTGTTGGGGAGCTGCCTATTAATGTGGGGGAGCTGCCTATTATTGTGGGGGAGCTGCCTATTAATGTGGGGGAACACCCGACCTAATGTGGGGGAGATGGCAATCGAATGTGGGGGAATCTTATCTAATCTAATGAGCGGAGCGCTGCATTTTACCAGAAGACGGGGAGAAGTCATTTTCGGTTTCGGTTTCGGCTGGACATTTTTTTTTCATTTCGGTTTCGGTTCTGAAATTTCCATTTCGGTGCACCTCTACTGAATAACCCCTTTAACCTTACTAAGTATGGATTACGAGCTGATACAGTTCTATCTTCTAAAAACTCCTACACACTCTCCCCCCTGCTTTACCCACATATATAATTTTCCATCCACCAGCACCTGTCTAGGTCCCAATGACCAGGTTTGGGTGTAGATCTCCCCCACCCAGCTATTGTACCCTACAGTCTGACAGCTATTGGACTGATCCATTACCAGGCTAATAATACATTAAACCTCATCCCCCTCAGTCCACACTAAACCCTTTAAGCTGCCCACTTCCTCACCGTAGACTTTTCAGCCCTAACCCAAAGGGCCAGACTGGGAGAAAAAACAGGCCCGGACATAAAAGACTATGCAGCCCATTTTTTATTTTTTTTTTCGATGAGAGTTGCAGCAGTCAGACACCTATTAAAATAAAATGGGCTGCAAAGTCAAAAATCAGCTCGGTTTATGTGACAGGTGTTACAAACCTACAACTCCCATCATGCCTGCAAAGTTTTAGACATGATGGGTAGTTTTAGTTTAGTAACAGCTGGAGGGACACAGATTGAGGCACAGTTTCTATCATCATTACTGCAGAACGTACAAGTACAGTGATCCCTCAACTTACAATGGCCTCAACATACAATAGTTTCAACATACAATGGTCTTTTCCGGACCATCGGAAGTTGAAACCAGACTCAACATACAATGTACGGACAGTCCAGATCTGTGAAACGTGTCAATGGCCGGAAGAACCGACCAATCAAAATGGACATTCACTGGTAAAACCCCTGTATTACTGAAGTGTATGCACTGACTGGTGTCTGGTAGCGCCCCCCACAGTACAGAGAGGTATTACATGTTCTGTACACTTTACCTGTATTACTGAAGCGTATGCACTGACTGGTATCTGGTAGCGCCCCCTACAGTACAGGGAGGTATTACATGTTCTGTACACTTTACCTGTATTACTGAAGCGTATGCACTGACTGGTGTCTGGTAGCGCCCCCCACAGTACAGAGAGGTATTACATGTTCTGTACACTTTACCTGTATTACTGAAGCGTATGCACTGACTGGTATCTGGTAGCGCCCCCTACAGTACAGAGAGGTATTACATGTTCTGTACTCTTTACCTGTATTACTGAAGCGTATGCACTGACTGGTGTCTGGAGGCGCCCCCTACAGTACAGAGAGGTATTACATGTTCTGAACACTTTAGCTGTCCCAGGGTTAGCTGCTCCTTTGGACACCAGGTGAAGGCGACTCCATTACTTTTTTAGGAAATTGTGTGTACTGTACAGGACCCCGAAGAAGCTCCTGTCCTCTACATAGACCAGTGTTTCCCAAGCAGGGTGCCCCCAGCTGTTGCAAAACTACAACTCCCAGCATGCCCGGACAGCCTTTGGCTGTCCGGGCATGCTGAGAGTTGTAGTTTTGCAACAGCTGGAGGCTCCCTGCTTGGGAAACACCGACATAGACAGTGATTTACAGCTCCCAGCAGATCGTTCTTACTTTTATATGTAAGGATTTGCTTTATCTCTATTAGTTATCTACTTATTTTTCTTTAATTCTCACTTTTTCCTATTTTTGGATGACATTTTGGTGCCATTAGGACCAATTACCAGGTTTCCATAGAGTTCTGGTCTCAACATACGATGGTTTCAACATACAATGGTCGTCCCAGAACCAATTAATATTGTAACTTGAGGGACCACTGTAACTACAGCTCTGATGGGACATAGCGAGGCAGAATATACAATGATATAATGACTTACAGGAGACGTCTTCTCTATTGTCTTTACTTTTCTTCTCCATCTTGTCCAGACGCCAGGTCTTCTTTCAGTTACATCTTCCTCTGTAGCGTCTGACGCCCGGACATCATTGGTTCCTCACTTTGTCAGCAGATCCTCTGTATAAATGCAATAATCATTATAACCCTGCCAGACATCATGTCCCTTAAAAATAATACTGCCAGACACTGTTCTGTTTGTCAGAATCCCAACCCTGTGCTTTCCAACCCCCTACCCCTTAATCCCACCAGACCCATTTTTCCTCTCCTCCTGCAGACCCCTTAAGGCTTCTCCAAACTGCGCCAGCAGAATGTACGCTTGCTGCAGGCACCACCAAAGCCATTGGCGGTAGGACTGCACGGATGTGCGCCGTCTCTATAGATGACAATGCAGTCCGGCAGAATTTCACCTGCAGAATGGACGTCCACTCAAAGGACGAACATCTTCAATTAAACGGCAAACAGATTTCCGCAGGAGGAATTTCCTCAATGGGGATGGGCCTTAAAGGAGTAGTCCAGTGGTGACTCAGTGGTGAGCAACTTATCCCCTATCCTAAGGATAAGGGATAAGTTGCAGATCGCGGGGGGTCCGACCGCTGGGGCCCCCATCGATCTCTCTGTACGGAGCCCCGAGAGCCCGCGGGAAGGGGGCGTGTCGACCTCCGCACGAGGCGGCGGCCGACACGTCCCCGCAATACAACTCTATGGCAGAGCCGAAGAGATATATTGAGGGGGTGTGTCGGCCGCGGCTTCGTGCGGGGGTCGACACCCGCTATCTGGGCGGAGAGCCTGGCCCCCGTACAGAGAGATCGCAGGGGGCCCCAGCGGTCGGACCCCCCGCGATCTCAAACTTATCCCCTATCCTTAGGATAGGGGATAAGTTTTTCACCACTGGACTACCCCTTTAAGTCCCGCCAAACCCCTAGGTTCCCTTTCCAGACCCATCTTTCCCCTCCTTCTTCAGATCCCCCCAGACTTCTCTGCCCCCTTACCCCATAGTCCTCCTCCAGCCTCCTATCCCTACCCAAGACCCCTCCATCATTCTTCTTTGAACTTTTCTGCCCTACCTCCATCACCTTATGCAGGAGGCCTAGTCAGCAGGATGCAGCATCCGACGATTCCCCCTCCTGCTCGGTGTGAAGTATTCCCTTCTAGGAGTACTTGGGTCCAGAGGACTGGGCAGAAACGAGGACCCTCTTCAGCACATCCTGAGAAGGGGGCCTCGCGTGGTGAGGGGGGCGGGGTGCAGTGGATAGAGCGGCCAGGGCCATATCTGTTTTATTTAAAAAAATAATAAAGTCTGGCGCCGGCCAGATGGCCAGCCCTGCTGGGCAAATGCCTGGTGCACCCGATGGCCAGTCCGGCCCTGCTCTTTAGGCCCTATGACACTGGTCTCCAGCTTCTCTGCAGGCAAAGCATCACTCTCATGACTTTTCCACCAGTGGTCAGCCACTCCAGCCTCACAAGACTTCATTGGAACTGGGCTTGGTTCAGTCTTGTATTTGGGGAGCTCGAGATGTGTAACCGTAGGCGGTGCAGTGATAGCAGTCACACCCGGGTCTTGGTGGAAGAGAAAGTAGAATATTTACTCAGTGCAGAAGATATGACAGTGTCACTTAGTCTCCATTGTTTGACTTTGGCAATAGTTTTATGCATAAAAATGTGTATTGTGCCCTACTATGTGGGTACATACATGTAGTGCAGTATATGCTAATTTGTATGTCCATCCATCCAAAAAGATGTCTCACTCTGTCCAAGGTACTGAAAATGTTTGGGTGAGAGATCTACATGATGTACACGTTGCTTGGCATACATTATGTGAAGATATTGGTGGGGATTCTCATGGCTATAAAGAACAGTCTGTACTGGCACCTACTTTTATGTAAGTCCATATACACACCTCTTCACTTTCGCCTTCCCTCTCCAACTCTTATGTATATTACTGATATAGAAGTGACCTATGTGTCTGCTTAAGGTAAAACACAACCAGGAGGGACGTGTGAATTGGGATTGAGCATAAGTGCACCATAGGAGTTTACACAATACACCCCCGCTTTATTAAATTATCTAATATTGTCTAATAGAGTTTATGAAACTGCATTTTCTGTACTGGAGAACTCCTTTAAGATGTATATGATCTGAAGGCATGGAGGACACACACCTGAGGATTTTGGAATCTGTCTTGAAGAAAGAGAGACTGTATATTATAGGATTTTTCTTCTAATAGAGAAATATACATAAAAAAATTGGCTCTGACAATGACTAGATGATTGACATGACCTTTACTTCCAATTATAAAGGGATACTCCGCCCCAAAGGATAGGAGATAAGATGTCTGAACACTGTGGTCCTGACCCCCACGATCTTGGCTGCGGCACCCCAGACATCCGGTGCAGGGAGCAAACTTCGCTCCGTGCCAGATGACCGGCGATGCGGGGCGCAGGCTTGTGATGTAACAGTTCCGCCCCGCTCGTGATGTCACGGCCACACCCCCTCAATGCAAGTCTATGGGAGGGGGCGTGGCAGCTGTCACGCCCCCTCCCATAGACTTGCATTGAGGGGGCATAGCCGTGATGTCACGAGTGGGGCGTGACTGTGACGAGCCTCTGGCGCTGCACCCGATGCTCTAAATGAATGCCGGGTGCAGCAGGGAGATCGCGGGGGGTCCCCAGCGCTAGGACCCCCATGAACAGACATCTTATTCCCTATCCTTTGGATAGGGGATAAGATGTCTAGGGGCGGAGTACCCCTTTAACCCGTCTGCTTTTGGATACCCTATTGTACTTTTGCTTTCTGTTGTGGGTGGCCCCACACGTATAGCAGAAACAACTCCTGACAGAGTATCAAGAAACCAAGTTTTTTTTTCCCAGAGCTAAGAACTGCAGGATATGTCAAGCTAAGAGGAAAGGTAAGGAAGGATGCATCTGTATGGGTTTGCTGTCACATTTCTGTCTGTATGAACCAGACTGGTTCTCTGACGTCCACCAGAAATTTTCACCTACAGATCTACCACTTACTGAATGAGATATAAAGAGCTATTACTGACAAAATACTAGCTTTGCAAAGGTGACAGATGTCATTAACCATATATTGTGTTAGCAAAAGAAAGTTCTTGGTGACCACTAGATAGTCTGTGTAAGAACCCCTTCTGATGGTACCACATATACCCAACTCTGCCAAACTGCGGCTACCAAAGCCTCAGCCTTCCTGACTACTCCCCTGAACTTCACTCTATGGAACCACCTTCCTATTACCAGGCTTTTTCTCTTCCCCAGGGACATAACAGGAGAGTGCTAGGCCCCACCTCATACATCTGAATGAGCCCAGATCAGATCCCTAACCAAACCCTAGATCAGATCCCTAAAATAGACCCCAGATCATATCCCTAAGCCAGACCCTAGATCAGATCCCCAAGCCAGACCCCAAAACAGATCCCTAAGCCAGACTCTAGATCAGACCCCTAAGCCACACCACAGATAAGACCCCTAAGCCAGACCCCAGAACAGATCCCTAAGCCACACTACAGATAAGACCCCTAAGCCAGACCCCAGAACAGATCCCTAAGCCACACCACAGATAAGACCCCTAAGCCAGACCCCAGAGCAGATCCCTAAGCCAGACTCTAGATCAGACCCCTAAGCCACACCACAGATAAGACCCCTAAGCCAGACCCCAGAACAGATCCCTAAGCCAGACTCTAGATCAGACCCCTAAGCCATACCACAGATAAGACCCCAGAACAGATCCCTAAGCCAGACCCCAGGTCAGACCCCTAAGCCAGACCCCAGATCAGACCAATAAGCCAGACCCCAGATCAGACCAATAAGCCAGACCCCAGATCAAACTCCTAAGCCAGACCAAAGATCAGACCACTAAGCCAGACCACAGATAAGACCCCTAAGCCACACCACAGATAAGACCCCTAAGCCACACCACAGATAAGACCCCTAAGCCACACCACAGATAAGACCCCTAAGCCACACCACAGATAAGACCCCTAAGCCAGACCCCAGATCAAACTATGAAGGCTGCGTTCACATCACGATTTCTCCATCCGACTTGAGTACACGATTTTTATAGCTTAAAATCGTATGAAATCATATATAAAGTTGGATCCATTGACCTCCATAAAAAAATCGGATCCATTACACACATCCAATTAGACTCGCATCCGATTTCACACAATTTTTGTTTGGGTCTGAAATCGGGGATGGAGAAATCATGATGTGAACGCAGCCTAAGCCACACCACAGATCAGACCCCTAAGCCAGACCCCCAAGGGCTTTGGTTACATGGCTAAAACCTATAGGAATCTATGTCTTGGAGCCACCTAGAAGTGTGAGAAAGAAGGAGCTGTATGTAACATTGTGCCATCTATTTGCTTCGTTCCCTGAGTATTACAGGAATCAGACTGCCGAACGAGATATATATACAGTAGATATATATAATGTATTCTCATATGTATCCTAGACTAGAAGACAGTTGCCGAAAGAGCCTGAATGTGAGATTGATTTTCTGTACAACAACTATAATTATTAGGTTAAGTGATATATTCCCCGGAGAAGCAATTATCCCGTCTGAGAAACAGGAAAGACGTTGTTAATAATACAGCATCTCTTATAGGATGCGCCTACTCTCAGCTCTGTCAGACGCGCTGAACATCACTCTGGGGATTAATGCTGCCGAGGTCTGATGGACTAATATAGCTTTTTTTAGTTCAGTGCTATCCTGTCGTTTTACATTGTGATTTAAAACAACTATATCTGTCTCTACGTACTAGATGACGTCCATCTTGCCAGTCCATGAGCTGCAATCCTAAGTGCCAGCCAATGATGCCATGTTCTGCTCCCATCATCGGCCATCTTGCTGCTTTCTGATATGTTGGGCTACTCGGTCAGCTTCTATGTCTACTCTTGGGGGACGCTGCTCTACTCTGTCATGGTGCTCCAAAATCCTTTGCTTGGTCTGGTGATTTGAATTCTGGGATCTTGGCACCAATACACCAGGGGTTCTACAGCAGTGGCTCCTACCAAGTCCTCAAGAGCCTCAAGACCACCAACAGTCTAGGATTTGAATCTTTCCCTTTTCTACTCCAATGGAGTAAGTGAAAAAACCCAGAATATGGGCAGCGCTCGTGCCATTCATTCCGGCCGTGATGTGCTCCCTCTCTGCCGGCACCAGTGGCTCCGGGACTTGCGGTGCGGGATGCGCCTGCATGGGTGTCCCGGGCGTTGCTATGGACAACGCTCCAGCCATTCAGCCCGGCCGTGAGCGCACCCTTTCTTATGGCTGCGGTGGCTCCGGGACTCGCTGTGCAGGACATGCCCACATACAAGTCGCAGGCATCTCCTTACCCCACATTATTCCCTGTCCCCCTCTCTCTGCGCATTGCCAGCAAGTGCCACCCCTTTCCTTAGGGAACGCGTGCTGCACTACTAGATTTAAAGGGCCAGTGCGCTCTTAATTGGTCAGCTGCAGGGCGGACCTTAATTAAGTCCATCACCTCCCTATCTTGGTGCCGAAACTGTGTGCCTTGTGCCAAGACATAGCATTCCTCAGTGCTTGCCTACTTAGTGTTCCTGACCTCCAGCTCGTGACCTGACTTTGCTCCTTTACCACCTACCTCCTGACCTAGTGCCTGTGACCCAACTACGCTTCCTAGTTGCCTGACCACATCTTACCATCTGTGCCAAGTTACATCTAGGTAACCTGTGTGGACGGATCGTGCCAGGGGTAGCGACATGGCTGCTGCCTGCCACAGCAAGTCCATCCCGCTTTGTGGTGGGCTCTGGTGAAAACCAACAGCACCTTAGACTCCGCTCCCTGGTACGGTTCAGTCATTGTCCACACAGGCCAGTGGTACCAGCCTCTTACAGATGGGTTGGGGACTACCATTTACAGGATTACAAAAATGTGTCAGGTTTCTTCCAAAAACTGTGCCATGCCTGTTATAGGTTTTAGTATTGCAGGTTGGTTCTATGGAAACAAATTAAGTGGGGTAGGGGAGATATAGATGCAATGTTCTCCTCATGCTGCCACCACCCCCACGCTGTGCCATTCAGCCACTATATGGTGTCCTCATGCTGCCAACACCTCCACGCTGTGTCATTCACCCACTATATGGTGTCCTCATGCTGCCAACACCTCCACGCTGTGCCATTCAACCACTATATGGTGTCCTCATGCTGTCAACTCCTCCACGCTGTGCCATTCAGCCACTATATGGTGTCCTCATGCTGCCAACACCTCCACGCTGTGTCATTCACCCACTATATGGTGTCCTCATGCTGCCAACACTTCCACGCTGTGCTATTCAGCCACTATATGGTGTCCTCATGCTGCCAACACCTCCACGCTGTGTCATTCAGCCACTATATGGTGTCCTCATGCTGCCAACACCTCCACGCTGTGTCATTCAGCCACTATACGTCTCCTCATGCTGCCAACACCTCCACACTGTGTCATTCTGCCACTATATGGTGTCCTCATGCTGCCAACACCTCCACGCTGTGTCATTCAGCCACTATATGTCTCCTCATGCTGCCAACACCTCCACGCTGTGCCATTCAGCCACTATATGGTGTCCTCATGCTGCCAACACCTCCACGCTGTGTCATTCAGCCACTATATGGTGTCCTCATGCTGCCAACATGTCCATGCTGTGTCATTCAGCCACTATATGTCTCCTCATGCTGCCAACACCTCCACGCTGTGTCATTCTGCCACTATATGGTGTCCACATGCTGCCAACACCTCCACGCTGTGTCATTCAGCCACTATACGGTGTCCTCATGCTGCCAACATGTCCATGCTGTGTCATTCAGCCACTATATGTCTCCTCATGCTGCCAACACCTCCACACTGTGTCATTCTGCCACTATATGGTGTCCTCATGCTGCTAACACCTCCACGCTGTGTCATTCAGCCACTATATGTCTCCTCATGCTGCCAACACCTCCACGCTGTGTCATTCAGCCACTATATGGTGTCCTCATGCTGCCAACATGTCCATGCTGTGTCATTCAGCCACTATATGTCTCCTCATGCTGCCAACACCTCCACGCTGTGCCATTCAGCCACTATATGGTGTCCTCATGCTGCCAACACCTCCACGCTGTGCCATTCAGCCACTATATGGTGTCCTCATGCTGCCAACACATCCACGATGTGCCATTCAGCCACTATATGGTGTCCTCATTCTTCCGCCACCTCCACGCTGTGCCATTCAGCCACTATATGGTGTCCTCATTCTTCCGCCACCTCCACACTGTGCCATTCAGCCACTATATGGTGTCCTCATTCTTCCGCCACCTCCACGCTGTGCCATTCACCCACTATATGGTGTCCTCATGCTGCCAACACCTCCACACTGTGCCATTCAGCCACTATATGGCGTCCTCATGCTGCCAACACCTCCATTCTGTGTCATTCAGCCACTATATGTCTCCTCATGCTGCCAACACCTCCACGCTGTGTCATTCAGCCACTATATGTCTCCTCATGCTGCCAACACCTCCACGCTGTGTCATTCAGCCACTATATGGTGTCCTCATGCTGCCAACATGTCCATGCTGTGTCATTCAGCCACTATATGTCTCCTCATGCTGCCAACACCTCCACGCTGTGTCATTCTGCCACTATATGGTGTCCACATGCTGCCAACACCTCCACGCTGTGTCATTCAGCCACTATACGGTGTCCTCATGCTGCCAACATGTCCATGCTGTGTCATTTAGCCACTATATGTCTCCTCATGCTGCCAACACCTCCATGCTGTGCCATTCAGCCACTATATGGTGTCCTCATGCTGCCAACACCTCCACGCTGTGCCATTCAGCCACTATATGGTGTCCTCATGCTGCCAACACCTCCACACTGTGCCATTCAGCCACTATATGGTGTCCTCATGCTGCCAACACATCCACGATGTGCCATTCAGCCACTATATGGTGTCCTCATTCTTCCGCCACCTCCACGCTGTGCCATTCAGCCACTATATGGTGTCCTCATTCTTCCGCCACCTCCACACTGTGCCATTCAGCCACTATATGGTGTCCTCATTCTTCCGCCACCTCCACGCTGTGCCATTCACCCACTATATGGTGTCCTCATGCTGCCAACACCTCCACACTGTGTCATTCAGCCACTATATGGTGTCCTCATGCTGCCAACACCTCCATTCTGTGTCATTCAGCCTTTGTGTGGTCTCCTCATGCTTCCAGCAAAGTGTTCTATACACCTATTGAGGCTCTCTGTAGGCCAGAAATAGACGTTTTTAATAGCGATTCCCCGCAAATAAATTCGAATTGAAACAAATTTTTTGGGAAAATTCGGGGAATCATCCGAATCGAATTTTTCGAATCTCTAGTCTGTATGAACAGATGCTATATTGTTTGTTTGGCTTTTTGTTACCATTTTGCTGCCATCAGCCGAATAAGGAGCCAATGAACCTAATACTTTTCTTCACATATAAGCGTATGTTACAATTGTATTCAGTCTAAGCAATCCTTCGGCGGACTCCTGAAACATTTTACCTCCTCTGATACACTAAAACAAACTATCAGGACAAAGGAAATGCAAAGGAAATGTTAGTGTTTAATTTATAGAGCATTGTCTGAACTAGATACAATTGTGATAAACCCTCAGGTCAGAAAGTAAAAAAAGGGAAATTCCCATTCACTGACAGTAAGACGTTGTTATCATTGTCTGCCATGTTAAAGGGGTACTCAAGAGGAAAAAAAAACAATCTTCAAATCCACTGGTGCCAGAAAGTATATAGATTTGTAAAGTAAAAAAAAAAAAAATCCAACCATTCCAGCACTCATCAGCTGCCATAGGCCCCTTAGGAAGTTGTGTAGTTCTTTCCAATCTGACACAATTCTCCCTGCTGCCACCTCTGTCCATGTTAGGAACAGTCCGGAGAAGGAGAAGCTTGCTCTGAGGTTTGTTCCTAAATAGGACAGAGGTGGCAGCAGGGAGCACTGTGTCAGATTGGAAAGAATAATGAATGCAACTGTGATCAGTACATTTTTTAGATCTTTTTAATTTAATACACCACTGAACTCTCTCCTATGATCCAGATATAATTAAACTTTAAAACATAACTTTTATTAAACTTGTTTAATAAATAAAATCATATG
Organism: Hyla sarda; assembly: GCF_029499605.1. NCBI lineage: Eukaryota > Metazoa > Chordata > Amphibia > Anura > Hylidae > Hyla > Hyla sarda. Next base: position 25,278,772 of record NC_079189.1, read on the forward strand.
ATATTACACACACCCTCGCACTCTGTCCCTACCTATTTGGAGCACCCTATAAAATGAGGGCAGCCCTAACCTGAAGACTACCCCTACCTCAGCACTATCAATAATTAAATGTAATGGGACTGAGAAATGTGAAGTAGGAGTAGACAAACAAAAGAAGAGAAAATGAACAAGGTCCCCTCATTCGGGCTGCATCACTCCCTGGTAATTCACAGATCACATGATAAAAATATATATATAACTGCATCAATAGAGTATCATCCGTAGTAACTCCTTCTTGATGCAATTGGTATAGAGCCAGTCCAGCAAATCCAGCTAATTACCTATTGCTATACCAAGTCATCCCCTGGCCAGTATTATTTTTAAGGCACAGTGTGTGGCTTGATTATATTTAGGGGCACGGTCAATAACAGTAATGTTTTTAGTGTGCACAGTGTCTGGCAGGGTTATATTCAGGGGGCACAGTGTCTGGCAGGGTTATATTCAGGGGGCACAGTGTCCGGAAGGGTTATATTCAGGGGGCACAGTGTCTGGCAGGGTTATATTCAGGGGGCACAGTGTCTGGCAGTGTTATATTCAGGGGGCACAGTGCCTGGCAGGGTGATATTCAGGGGGCACGGTGTCTGGCAGGGTTATATTCAGGGGGCACAGTGTCTGGCAGGGTTATATTCAGGGGGCACAGTGTCAGGCAGGGTTATATTCAGGGGGCACAGTGTCTGGCAGGGTTATATTCAGGGGGCACAGTGTCTGGCAGGGTTATATTCAGGGGGAGCAGTGCCTGGCAGGGTGGTATTCAGGGGGCATGGTGTCTGGCAGGGTGATATTCAGGGGGCACGGTATCTGGCAGGGCTATATTCAGGGGGCACAGTGTCTGGCAGGGTTATATTCAGGGGGCACAGTGTCTGGCAGGGTTATATTCAGGGGGCACAGTGTCTGGCAGGGTTATATTCAGGGGGCACAGTGTCTGGCAGGGTTATATTCAGGGGGCACAGTGTCTGGCAGGGTTATATTCAGGGGGCACAGTGTCTGGCAGGGTTATATTCAGGGGACACAGTGTCTGGCAGGGTTATATTCAGGGGGCACAGTGTCTGGAAGGGTTATATTCAGGGGGCACAGTGTCTGGCAGGGTTATATTCAGGGGGCACAGTGTCTGGCAGTGTTATATTCAGGGGGCACAGTGCCTGGCAGGGTGATATTCAAGGGGCACGGTGTCTGGCAGGGTTATATTCAGGGGGCACAGTGTCTGGCAGGGTTATATTCAGGGGGCACAGTGTCAGGCAGGGTTATATTCAGGGGGCACAGTGTCTGGCAGGGTTATATTCAGGGGGCACAGTGTCTGGCAGGGTTATATTCAGGGGGAGCAGTGCCTGGCAGGGTGGTATTCAGGGGGCATGGTGTCTGGCAGGGTGATATTCAGGGGGCACGGTGTCTGGCAGGGCTATATTCAGGGGGCACAGTGTCTGGCAGGGTTATATTCAGCGGGCACAGTGTCTGGCAGGGTTATATTCAGGGGGCACGGTGTCTGGCAGGGCTATAATAAATATTGTCTTCAAATAGGGAAAGAGGATTATTCAAGATTCATGAAGACGGGGTTTGCACTAGTGATGTCTTTTCTGCTGTTCCGTTCTGTCATGGTAGCAGAACAATGATAAAAATAGCGCTAGTGGAACCATTGCCAAATACTACTGGTGCCTGAGGGATTCCATTGACTTTTTAGGGGTCCATTAAGATTCCACCATAGTATCTAGCAATTTACTGGACAAAATGGTCCAACACACTATGAAATTGCCTGTAGTATCTAGTAAATGTATCTATAATATTTCCCAGGGCTATTACTATTTTATCCTCTTATGTACGGATTTGTATTACAGTGATCCCTCAACTTACAATGGCCTCAACATGCAATAGTTTCAACATACAATGGTCTTTTCTGGACCATTGTAAGTTGAAACCAGACTCAACATACAATGTACAGACAGTCCAGATCTGGGAAACGGGTCAATGACTGGAAGAACCGACCAATCAGAATGGGCATTTTACTGGGAAACCCCCTGTATTACTGAAGCGTATGCACTGCCTGGTGTCTGGTAGCGCTCCCTACAGTACAGGGAGGTATTACATGTTCTGTACTCTTTACCTGCATTACTGAAGTGTATGCACTGACTGGTGCCTGGTAGCGCTCCCTACAGTACAGGGAGGTATTACATGTTCTGTACTCTTTACCTGTATTACTGAAGTGTATGCACTGACTGGTGCCTGGTAGCGCTCCCTACAGTACAGGTAGGTATTACATGTTCTGTACTCTTTACCTGTACCAGGGTTAGCTGCTCCTTTGGACACCAGGATAGGGCGACTCCATGTTACTTTTTTAGGACATTGCGTACTGTACAGGACTCCGAAGAAGATCCTGTCCTCAACATAGACCAGTGTTCCCCAAGCAGGGTGCCCCCAGCTGTTGCAAAACTACAACTCCCAGCATGCCCGGACAGCCTTTGGCTGTCCGGGCATGCTGGGAGTTGTAGTTTTGCAACAGCTGGAGGCTCTCTGCTTGGGAAACACTGACATAGACAGTGATTACAGCTCCCAGCAGATCTTTCTTACTTTTATATGTAAGGATTTGCTTTATCTGTATTAGTTATCTACTTATTTTTCTTTAATCCTCACTTTTTCCTATTTTTGGATGACATTTTGGTGCCTTTAGAACCAATTACCAGGTTTCCATAGAATTATGGTCTCAACTAGAGATGAGCGAACTTACAGTAAATTCGATTTGTCACAAACTTCTCGGCTCGGCAGTTGATGACTTTTCCTGCATAAATTAGTTCAGCTTTCCGGTGCTCCCGTGGGCTGGAAAAGGTGGATACAGTCCTAGGAGACTCTTTCCTAGGACTGTATCCACCTTTTCCAGCCCACCGGAGCACCGGAAAGCTGAACTAATTTACGCAGGAAAAGTCATCAACTGCCGAGCCGAGAAGTTCGTGACGAATCGAATTTACTGTAAGTTCGCTCATCTCTAGTCTCAACATACAATGGTTTCAACATACAATGGCTGTCCTGGAACCAATTAATATTGTAACTTGAGGGACCACTGTACACTGGTTTCAACATACAATGGCCGTCCTGGAACCAATTAATATTGTAACTTGAGGGAGCACTGTATTCACTTACGTTATGTTTGATATTCACATGTCAGTCTGGCAGCTCGCCTGGTTTATTGCCCTCTTTATAAAACTGATATTTCCGGTATTGCCAGTCTGCGGCTGCCAATTCTACCATATGGGCATTCTCTATTTTTGCTTATAAGTATTTGTTATGTCATGTTATGTTATGTTATGTTTATTCACATTCCTTTTGAGTACACTCCTGACTTTGGCCCAAAAACTTCAGTAGCAGTTATCCAAAAAATGACAGAAAAAAAAACCTTTGTGGAAACCTAGCCTTATGGTGTTTCTCCCTTTTGTTCTTCTTTTTTTTTTGGGGGGGGAATCCATTATTTGTCCCCCTTGGACCACCATTGCCATTGATGAACAGGTCATGTTAAGGATGTTCATCACTATTCCATTGTCACAAAGGGACAGGGATAAGTGCGGCCCCCACCCCCACACTCTCTGTCCCTGCCTTTAAGAGTGCCCGCCTATTAAATTGGGTGGCTCCAAACACAGTGCTGGTGCCTACACTACCAAGTTGCAGGGTATAACGAAGCCAAAGTAACAACAAATACAGAACAGAAAACAAGGAACAGATGGAGGCACAAAAGTATTAACAACCAGCAGAACAACAAAGAGAATAAGCAGGGAATACACAAACAATATTCAAATATATCCGGAGACGTGAGTATATTCTTGTTACAATGAGTCGCATAGAACATTATCTAGACCACAGACCTTGTTCTGGTTCACGACCTATGGTCACATTAATACAGGATGGGAAATATATGCCCCATTGACTTTCACATCATTCACTGGTAATGGCCTATATGGCCCATGGGGGAAAAAGGAGGGAATGGGGAAGCGGATATGTTTGCGTTTTAATCCACATTGGCTTAAATGTGTTTGAAACTAAATGAATTGTAGCAGAGCAGATACAGGAATTCTTTAAACATAATGAAGGAACATCATCAAAATGAAAAGTATGGGAAATGATGAAGGGATAATGATACAGGAAATGAGTAAAACTAGGCAGGCTACAAGACAAGTTACAGAAGTAGTCCAGTTTAGTAAAATGTATCTCTTATCCAAAGGATAGGGGATAAGCGTTAGACTGCGGGGGGTCTGACTGCTGGGACCCCTGCGATCTACTGCCTGGTGCCCAGGAGCACAAAGCAGTGGTTGATACACACCCTCCCTGTATCTCTATGGAACAGCCGGAGATACACAAGTACTGCGCTTTGGCTCTCTCATGGAGATGCATGGAGGGCACGTGCTGACCCCTGCTCTGTGCACAAGGAAAACAAGGGGGCTGTGCTGGAGATAATGGGGGGTTCCTTCCAGCGGTTGGGCCCCCCGCGATCTGACAATTATTCTCTATCCTTTGGATAGGGGATACATTTTCCTAAACTGGATAACCTCTTTAAAGCGGTACTCCACTCACCAGCGTTCGGAACATTTAGTTCTGAATGCTGGTGTGGGCTTCGGGGTCACCACGCCCCCTCGTGATGTTGCGCTCCGCCCCTTGGAACCTCACACCCTGCCCCCTCAGTGTAAGTCTGTGGGAGGGGGCGGCCGTCACCCCCCCCCCCTCTCATAGACTTGCATTGAGGGGGGTGGGCCTGATGTCACAAGGGGCGGGGCAGATTGTGATGTCACGAGGGGGCGAGACGACCCCCGAAGCCCGCACCACCGTTTGTAATTAAATGTTCCGAACGCTGGGGAGTGGAGTACCCCATTAAAGACACAATAACACCGCACACCAGATCACATCCCCCACACCACATATCCCTACTCCCCAACTGTTCCACCCATCAGATGATGCACTTTCTTCCCTTCTTCATATTTTTCTGTATTTGAAATAATCTCTTATTTTCTGCTTTTATAAAATGTTGATTAAAATTCTCCTGTGCTAGTTCCCATGTCTGTTGATTGAATACATTAGGTTCAAGTATATATATATATATATATATATATATATACCCCTTATATATATATATATATATATACCCCATCTCTTGTTCCAAGTTGTCCTTAAAGGGGTACTCCCCTGGCCAGCCTTCCGGCTGCATTTGGAACTAATGTTCCAAACGCTGTGCGCGCGCTGTGGGGGTTGGCCATGCCCCCTCAATGCAAGTCTATGGAAGGAGGCATGGCAGCCGTTATGCCGCCTCCCATAGACTTGTATTGGGTGGTGTGGCCGACCCCCGCAGCGCATGCACAGCATTCAGAACTAAATGTTCCGAGCGCAGCCGGAAGGCTGGCCAGTGGAGTAGCCTTTTAAGGACAACTTGGAACAAGAGATGAGAGAAGCAAGGGGTATATATATATATATATATATATACTTAAACCTAATGTATTTAATCAACAGACGTAGGAACTAGCACAGGAGAATTTAAATGAACATTTTATAAAAGCAGAAAATAAGAGATTATTTCAAAAACAGAAAAAATATGAAGAAGGGGAGAAAGTGCGTCTTCTGATGGGTGGAACAGTTGGGGAGTAGGGATATGGGGTATGGGGGATGTGATCTGGTGTGAGGTGTTATTGTATCTGTATGATGTAATATGTTTATATTGAAAAATAACAAAAATATTTTGAATCTGTCAAACAAGCCAAGTCAGTAACAGAGAGCGGTGTGTTACAGAATGAATAATGCAATGGAGTTGTCAGGAAAACAGGCCAAAATACACAGGTAAATAGCCAACCAGAAACATGAGACCAAAGACACGATTGGTCGGTTGTCTATGACTTCTGATTGGCCTGGACATTGTCATAGCAACGGGTGATTCTGTAGCTTAACAGGAAGGGCTGGAGCTGCTGCCAGAGAAAGAGACAGACATGCCTGTTACATTCATATTATCATGTACATAATGTCCACTAGACATTTAAACCTAACCCTAAAATGTTCATTGTTGGTGTTCATGTTCCTCTTCTGGTCATGGTACTGCCCTGTCATTGCTGCTACATCCAGCTGCCAACTGGTGACTGTTCCTGGTACCATGACCGGGGTCCACACCACCTCGCAGGGATCTCTAGTGTGTGCCAAACTAATTGCAGCCATAAGGATCCACATCCAAGACAAGAAATGTTCCTTTATGTGGAAATCTGGTCACCTGCTTGACGACTTTCTATCATAGCCAAATGTTTCTTCCATTGTCATCAGGGTGGTCCCCAGTGGCTGGTCCCCATCAGATTTTCCATGCCCCATTAGTCTTGATTGATAGATCTCTCCCTGTTTGGCTTTAAGGAGAGATCTATCAAATAAGGCTGATGGGGTGGGGAGAAGCCGCTGGAGACCAACCGGTGGGGACTACCTGGGTAACTTGTGGCTCAGGCAGCATGAAAGTGGTGACAGGTTCACTGACATTTCCACCACAGGACAACGTCTATGACCAGCTACTGTATTTGTGACTACCTGTTGGCTGCCTTGCTCATGAATCCAGTAGTCGCCTCACAATCACCTCTAAGGTGCGCGTCTCTGGTTTTGTTTTTACTATTAGCTAATAAGGATCCATAGTTCCTGTAAGCCAAAAATATCTAAAAGAACAGAAAAGAGCCGGATCAAGAATAGTATGTTCACGTTCCCATCTATTAATGGATACAGTTTTGTTCCACCACCATTCTCGAAGTACTTATGGTTGTTTCAGTCACTGAAGAAGGTATTACGGAAAGTTCACTTCTCCCATGAGCCAAATATAGACGGAGAAAAGAAAGAAACAGGAACATTTATTTCTATCTCTGTAAGTTCCCTGGAACATGACAGTACTCCCAAGGACGTGCACAGACATTGGGGGGGGGGCAGGGGCTCAAGTAGAAAAAAGTTTGTACAAACCTTACATATATTGTGGTATGGCGGGGTGTGAGGTGCAGCGCAGATGATGTAACCCTGGGGGCAGATGTTATTAACCCCTTCTTGTCATGATGCCAGGGCGTGGTTTAGCCTTAACCACCCGAAGGTAATACCGCTGGTCCTGGGCTAGGCACAGGAGCAATGAAGACACCGACGCCAAGTTATGGACAACGGTAGCTTTACTGAGGGTAGACAGGTGATACAGTCTATACAGTACAGCCAGGGCCCAAGGAGTTGACCAGTGACACAGGGGGACCTCGTAGACTTGCTGGAACTTGCAGTATGTAGAGACACTTTAGTGCAGGCCGCGGTGACTATATAGCAGACTTGACTTGACTGACTTGACAATTGACATGAAGATGACTTTGTGGCTGCAGACATTAGGCTTGAGGCCTCCAATGCTCTGGACACACACAGACGACTGCACTGGACCTCAGGAACAAGAGCTAAGAGCTCCAAGAGAGAGATTGCAGCCCATCCCCTGGTTTTATAGGGGGGCTTAGCAAGGATCCCATAGGTGAATTGGAGGTCACCTGGTCACTAGTGCCTCCTGGGTAACAAGCACATGGTATAACATTTAAAGCAACAGTACACTAGTACAAACATATATACAATAGGTCCGGTGTAAGAATAACACGTCTGCGGCACACGTCATGGATCCAAACTTTATTGACAGCTTAGGCAGAACACAGACAACAATTGTTTTGCTTCCAAAGTTTTTCACAGCCTAGCACAGGCTAGGCTGTGAAGAAGCTTTGGAAGCGAAAAACAATTGTTGCCTGTGTTCTGCCTAAGCTGTCAATAAAGTTTGGATCCATGACGTGTGCCGCGGACGTGTTATTCTTACACCTGAGTGAATTACCTCGACTGCTGCTGGTCTGCTTTGAGCACCGCCCGGACCTCGTGGAGTGATCATCCGTGTACCTGTCGAACCCCGCATCATACAGTGAATATGTGGTAGTGCCAGCTATATTCCTTCTCCGTACCTATGTATTCAATAGGGGTCACACTGTAAGGGGGGCTCTGGGGACATGGAGGGACTCTGCCCGACAGGGCAGGAGAAATGTACGGGGACACACCATCCTGTACTGGGCTACCACAATGTTAATACAACACAATTTCTGAGAGGAGGGACCTCAGACAGTCATGTCAGCTGGGAGATGCTAACTAATGTCAGCTGAATGAGACCCCATCACACAGCGAGGGCATCGTAGGGCAGGTTCATTAAAAGGGCAGGGGCTCAAGCCCCATTTTGAGTCTGTGGTGAGGGTGTGATGAGGGCAGATGTTATTACCCTAGGGGCAGATGGCATGAACCGCATGGTTTAACCTCTGCACCACCCGAAGGTATGGCCCCTGGATCCTGGGCTAGGCACGGGGCAAATAATGACTCCAATGCCAAGTTACAGAACAACTACAGCTTTACTGAGGTAGACAGGTGTAACAGTCTTGACAGCTCAATAAGGCCCAAGGAGGTGACTAGTGACTTCAGAGACTCTAGGGCTCGCTGGGACTTACAGTGGATTTGGACAATTTGCTGCAGGCTCACGCTGACTTGGTACAAACTGATCTTGGCTGACTTGACTAGACTGACTTCACCCCGTATGTAGCTTACCCGGTTTTGACGTTCACCTGTGGGGCACTGGATTAGTGGAAGCGTGGCTGCGTGGTAGGCCTTGGGTCTCCTCAGGACACCAGACACTCTCTCTAGGTCTTGACTTTACTGTAGCTCAGATAAGACTAACTAGCTATCATCTCCCAGGGTTTATATGGGGGAGACTCTGGAGGAGTCCCATAGGTCACCCTATAGGTCACATGGTCACTGGTACCTTCCTTGGTTACAACACATGACAACAGTATTTAAAGGCACATAACAGTATATACACATTACATTAGATAACATAGGCACTTAGCACTGTTTATAGAACATAGAAGAAAAGGAGTCCCAAGGGTCACTGAAAAAGAGTCCACCTGATAGGGCAGCAATGGTACAGAGGTGCAACTCCTGTACTGGGCCACCAAAAGTCTATGGGGGAGATTTATCAATACCTGTGGAGAGGCAAAGTTGCCAGTTGCCCATAGCAACCAATCAGGTCGCTTCTTTCATTCTTAACAAGGCCTGTGAAAAATGAAAGAAGCGATCTGATTGGTTGCTATGGGCAACTGGGAAACTTTGCCCCTTAACTGGTTTTGATAAATCTCCCCCTATATGTGCACGTTTTTCAGTACTCCAAATTCACAGACGTGACTTCTTGAGAGTGCGGGGAGAGAGGGGGATGAAATGGGTAGGTCAACGGTGGTCCACCAGACACCAAGGAGCTAAGTACACCCAGCGCTATCAGTTGTAGGGTCTAACTACACCAAATCCACAGACGTGACTTCTTGAGAGTGCAGAGAGAGAGGGATGAAATGGAGAGGTCAAGGGTCGTCCACCACTAGGGTTGCCACCTGGCCGGTATTTTACCAGCACAGCCAGTATTTTGGCCACCCTGCCGGTATTTTTATATGAAAAGTACCGGTGATGCAATGACGGTATTTATCTAACCAATCCTCCAACTCCCGGAACGTTGCACCATAACCTATATCAGTGATTCCCAACCAGAGTACCTCTTGCTGTTGCAAAACTACAACTCCCAGCATGCACGGACAGCCAACGGCTGTCCGTGCATGCTGGGAGTTGTAGTTTTGCAACAGCTGAAGGCACCCTGGGTTGGAAAACACTGACCTATACTATATACTACTACATAGTCCAACGTTGTAGGAGTTTTCGTTTTCGTTTGGGGCAGCTGCTGAACCACAGACTGTATCCATGCTGGGAGTTGTAGTTAGTAGCTAACTGCAACTCTCAAATTTAATTTTTTATTTTTAAAGTCATTTTTTGTATTCACAATCCATACAATCCATACATCATTTTACATAATTATACTCCCAAAAACTTAATCGTCCAACATATCAATTTTCATAGTTAATTTCCTACCTAGCTATCTGTAACAGGCTTAAAAGAACGAAAGAAAAGAAAAAAAAAGGGGGGGGGGGAGAAAAAGAAGAAAGAGAAAAAAATATATAAAGGGGGGAAAGAAAAAGAAGAAAGAGAAAAAACAATAAAGGGGGGAAAGAAAAAGAAGAAAGAGAAAAAAATAAAGGGGGGAAAGAAAAAGAAGAAAGGAGAAAAAATAAAGGCGGAAAGAAAAAGAAGAAAGGAGAAAAAAATAAAGGGGGGGAAGAAAAAGAAGAAAGGAGAAAAAAAATAAAGGGAGGGAAGAAAAAGAAGAAAGGAGAAAAAAAATAAAGGGAGGGAAGAAAAAGAAGAAAGGAGAAAAAAAATAAAGGGGGGGAAGAAAAAGAAGAAAGGAGAGAAAAAAATAAAGGGGGGGAAGAAAAAGAAGAAAGGAGAGAAAAAAATAAAGGGGGGGGGGGAAGAAAAAGACGAAAGGAGGAAAATATATATAAAGGGGGGGAAGAAAAAGAAGAAAGGAGAAAAAAAATAAAGGGGGGAGAGAAAAAGAAGAAAGAGAAAAAATTAAATAAAGGGGAGAAAGAAAAAGAAGAAAGGAGAAAAAAATAAAGGGGGGGAAAGAAAAAGAAGAAAGGAGAAAAAAAATAAAGGGGGGGAAGAAAAAGAAGAAAGGAGAAAAAAAATAAAGGGGGGAAAGAAAAAGAAGAAAGAGAAAAAATTAAATAAAGGGGAGAAAGAAAAAGAAGAAAGGAGAAAAAAATAAAGGGGGGAGGAAAGAAAAAGAAGAAAGGAGAAAAAAAATAAAGGGGGGGAAGAAAAAGAAGAAAGGAGAAAAAAATAAAGGGGGGAAAGAAAAAGAAGAAAGAGAAAAAAAATAAAGGGGGGTAAGAAAAATAAGAAAGGAGAAAACAAATAAAGGGGGAAAGAAAAAGAAGAAAGGAGAAAAAAATGAAGGGGGGGGGAGAAAAAGAAGAAAGGAGAAAAAAATAAAGGGGGGGGAGAAAAAGAAGAAAGGAGAAAAAAAATAAAGGGGGGGGGGAAGAAAAAGAAGAAAGGAGAAAAAAAATTAAGGGGGGAAAGAAAAAGAAGAAAGAGAAAAAAAATAAAGGAGGGGAAAGAAAAAGAAGAAAGGAGAAAAAATATAAAGGGGGGAAAGAAAAAGAAGAGAAAAAAAAAAAATCAATATATATTATTTTTTTCCCCTTACTCCAGAATCCACCTTAACTTCTATTGACTCTCGAATTTTATTTAAAAAAAAGTGATCAAAACAAAAATGCTCCTATTCAAAACTACAGATCGGGGTGCAAAAAAATGAGCCCTCATACAGTTCTGTATAAGAAGAAATAAAAAACATATAGGGGTCAGAATAGGACCTCCCCCCCCCCCCTGCATATGTGTAATTAATTTTGCTAATTAGCATATTAGCGGGTATTATTTTTTGCAAGAAAGGTGCCAACTCTATCCACCAGACACGACAGAGCAGAATACACTCACCGGTATAAGTTCTAGGGTCTAACTACTCCAAATCCACAGATGTGATTGTGTGGTCGACTAGGTGAACAGTAAGGGTTAACTCACAACGATGGATATTCCATCTACCATTGCTGCTGCCGAAATCCTTTGGAGCCGTATAATACAGGATGTAACTCAGGATCACTATAAGACAGGTAATGACACGAACTTACAAAGTGACTCAACATTTATGACCACTCTCTATAATGCCTTCAGTATTACACTAAATGCTTAATAATTAAAGGGGTATTCCAGGAAAAAAAAAAATTTATTATCAACTGGCTCCAGAAAGTGAAACAGATTTGTAAATTACTTCTATTAAAAAAATCTTAATCCTTCCAATATTTAACAGCTGCTGAAGATGAGTTGTTCTTTTCTGTCTGGCAACAGTGCTCTCTCTGCTGACATCTCTGCTTGTCTCGGGAACTGCACAGAGTAGAAGAGGTTTGCTATGGGGATTTGCTTTTACTCTGGACAGTTCCCGAGACAGGTGTCATCAGAGAGCACTTAGACAGAAAAGAACAACTCAACTTCAGCAGCTCATAAGTACTGAAAGGAATAAGATTTTTTTTTAATAGAAGTCATTTACAAATCTGTTTAACTTTCTGGAGCCAGTTGATATATATAAAAAAAAGTTTTTTCTTGGAATACCCCTTTAAGACTATTTACTATCATGCATAGTCCCTTCATGTTTCCATACTCTGTAGTACCTACTTTCATCCTTTAGGTGTCACTGTAGCAATTTCGTTGTTTTACTGTAGTATTAGCAGCGTGTAAGTGGAGGCTTGATGAAGGATGGCGAAACTGAAGAACACCATATAGCCAAGACCCAGCACTCACATAGCAGCTTGTGTGACTATAATTTGTGTATTTGTGATAAGAAATCTACCGTATTTTTCGGCGTATAAGACGCACTTTTTCTTCCCCAAAACTGGGGGGAAAAAGTCGGTGCGTCTTATACGGCGATTACACACCTATCGCGGTGGTCCCTGCGGCCATCAACGGCCGGGACCCGCGGCTAATACAGGACATCACCGATCGCGGTGATGCCCTGTATTAACCCTTCAGACGCGGCGATCAAAGCTGACCGCCGCGTCTGAAGAGAAAGTGACACTAACCAGGCTGTTCAGTCGGGCTGTTCGGGACCGCCGCGATTTCACCGCGGCGGTCCCGAACAGTCCAACTGAATAGTCGGGTTAGTGCTTACAGGACACCGGGAGGGACCTTACCTGCCTCTTCGGTGTCTTCTCCGTTCAGATCCCCTGTATGGCCGGCGCTCTCCTTCCTCGTCATCACGTCATCGCGTACGTGCGTCGGCGTGCGTAACGACGTGATGACGGCGACGGAGAGCGAGGATACCCGGCCGGCAGCAAAGACGTTCCGGAGCGACGGGGACACGGCGACAGCGATGGAGCGACATCCAGGGCAGCGGTGACGGGTCCGGAGCGGCGGGGACACGTGAGTATTACCTCCTCCTGCAGTGGTCTTCAATCTGCGGACCTCCAGATGTTGCAAAACTACAACTCCCAGCATGCCCGGACAGCCAACGGCTGTCCGGGCATGCTGGGAGTTGTAGTTTTGCAACATCTGGAGGTCCGCAGGTTGAAGACCACTATTGGGTTCAAAATCTTTATTTTTTAAGATTTTGCCCCTAAAAATTGGGTGCGTCTTATACGCCGGTGCGTCCTATAGGGCGAAAAATATGGTATATCGTTATTCTGACAATATTTTTATTATATTAATTTGTTCTGTTGTGTGGAATAAGCTTTATTCTTTACTAAACATTCACAACTACTACCATGTCCTAAACACATGCCCCCCTTAGGAAGTGCCATCCACATTACAAATCACACAATGCGCTAACCACTAGTGTTGAGCGCGAATATTTGAAATGCTAATTTTTACCGCAAATATTGGCACTTCACGGTTTCGCGAATATAGTGATATATATATACGTAATGACAAATATTCAGGTTTTTTTAATGCAAATTTTTAATGCAAATTTATGCAAATATGGGCACTTCCAGAATGGACACTGATCCCTCCCTTCTTTTAGGTGAAAGATATAATAGCTCATGCGCACTATGCAAATTTCATTACAAGTTTTCGCATGAAAAAAAAAAAACGAGAACTTACATACAGTAGTGAATATGCGAATTTCACGAACATAGGATGAATATTTGTCCATAAATTAGCAAAATATTGAGAATTCCAATATGGCCCCTGCCGTTCATTATTACTAACCACAAGCCCCACCATGCACTGTACCAACCACATGTCCACCATACAAAGGGGCATCCACATTACAAACCATACAAAGTACTAACCACATACCCCACCATGCACTGTACCAACCACATGTTCACCATACAAAGTGCCATCCACATTACAAACCCTACAAAGTACTAGCCACATACCCCACCATACACTGTACCAACCACATGTTCACCATACAAAGTGCCATCCACATTACAAACCATACAAAGTGCTAACCACATGCCCCACCATACGCTGTACCAACCACATGTCCACCATACAAAGTACTAACCACATACCCCACCATACACTTTACCAACCACATGTCCACCATACAAAGTACCATCCACATTACAAACCATACAAAGTGCTAACCACATACCCCACCATACACTGTACCAACCTCATGCCCACCATACAAAGTGCCATCCATATTACAAACCATACAAAGTACTAACCACAAGCCCCCCCCCGCATACGCTGTACCAACCACATGTCCACCATACAAAGGGGCATCCACATTACAAATTATAGAAAGTACTAACCACATACCCCGCCATACACTGTACCAACCACATGTCCACCATACAAAGTGTCATCCATATTACAAACCATACAAAGTGCTAACCACAAGCCCCCCCGCATACGCTGTACCAACCACATGTCCACCATACAAAGGGGCATCCACATTACAAATTATAGAAAGTACTAACCACATACCCCGCCATACACTGTACCAACCACATGTCCACCATACAAAGTGTCATCCATATTACAAACCATACAAAGTGCTAACCACAAGCCCCCCCGCATACGCTGTACCAACCACATGTCCACCATACAAAGGGGCATCCACATTACAAATTATAGAAAGTACTAACCACATACCCCACCATACACTGTACCAACCAAATGTCCACCATACAAAGTGCCATCTACATTACAAATAATACAAAGTGCTAACCACATACCCCACCATACACTGTACCAACCACATGTTCACCATACAAAGTGCCATCCACATTACAAACCATACAAAGTGCTAACCACATACCCCACCATACACTTTACCAACCTCATGTCCACCATACAAAGTGCCATCCACATTACAAACCATACAAAGTGCTAACCACATACCCCACCATACACTGTACCAACCACATGTTCACCATACAAAGTGCCATCCACATTACAAACCATACAAAGTGCTAACCACATACCCCGCCATCACTGTACCAACCACATGTCCACCATACAAAGTGCCATCTACATTACAAATTATACAAAGTGCTAACCACATACCCCGCCATCACTGTACCAACCACATGTCCACCATACAAAGGGGCATCCACATTACAAACCATACAAAGTGCTAACCACAAGCCCCACCATACACTGTACCAACCACATGTTCACCATACAAAGTGCCATCCACATTACAAACCATGTAAAGTACTAACCACAAGCCCCACCACACGCTGTACCAACCACATGTCCACCATACAAAGTGCCATCCACATTACAAACCGTACAAAGTGCTAACCACATACCCCACCATACACTTTACCAACCACATGTCCACCATACAAAGTGCCATCCACATTACAAACCATACAAAGTGCTAACCACAAGCCCCACCATACAAAATGCCATCATCATGCCCCACGATACATAGTACCAACTTCAGGACCCACTGTGGTGGCCCAGTACAGAAGTGGCCTTCTGTACACTATTGGTTCTATGAGGTGGACTCAGTCCCAGTCCCCTTGCCTCCACACTTCTCAGAACTCTCACTGCTCATACAGAGTTAATGTATTGCATTATGTGTAAATGTGTCTTTAAAGGGGTACTCCGGTGCTTAGACATGGTATCCCCTATCCAAAGGATAGGGGATAAGATGCCTGATCGCTGGAGTCCCGCCGCTGGGGACCCCCGTGATCTTGCACGCGGCATCCCGTTTGTAATCAGTCCCTGGAGCGTGTTCTCTCCGGGTCTGATTACCGGCGACCACAGGGCCGACGGTGTGTGACGTCACGCTCCGCCCCTCAATGCAAGCCTACGGGAGGGGGCGTGATAGCTGACACGCCCCCTACCGTAGGCTTGCATTGAGGGGCGGAGCGTGACATCACACAGGGGCGGGGGCGTGACGTCACACGCCGCCCGCCCTGTGGTCGCCGGTAATCAGTCCCGGAGTGAACATGCTCCAGGGACTGATTACAAACGGGGTGCCGCGTGCAAGATCATGGGGGTCCCCAGCGGCGGGACTCCCGCGATCAGGCCTCTTATCCCCTATCCTTTGGATAGGGGATAAGATGTCTAAGCACCGGAGTACCCCTTTAAATCCTGTTGATAAGCCATATGAAACCAAGGAAGGTGTAAATGACCAGGTGACTTGTTGGTGACCTATGGGACCCCTCCAAATTGCTCCCTTATATAGCAGGGAGGAGCTAGCTTAGTTCAGTCTAGAGTTTACTGAGTTGCAGTTGAGTGAAGACCTGAGAGTGTCTGGTGTTCCTGAGGGAGACCAAGTCCTAGTCACGCAGACACGCAGCCACTATCCGTAGAACCCCCTGCAGGTGAAAGTCAAAGCCTGGTAAGCAAGAATACAGGGGAGAAGTCTAGTCAGCATAGTCAAGTCTGTCAAGTCTTAAGTCCGCGTTGGTTGCATAATTGAGTCCAAGTCCACTACAAGTCCCAGCGAGCCAACAAGCCTCCTGAAGTGCACTGGTCATCTCCTTGGTCCTAAACTGAGTAGTAATGAGCGGCAAGGGCCATATTCAAATTCACGATATTTCACGAATATATGGATGAATATTTGTCCAATGTTCGCGAAATCTGCATATCTGCTATGTTCGTTCTCTTTTTTTTATGCGAAAATTTGTGATGCAATTCGCATAGTGCGCATGCGCAATTATATCTTTCACCTAAAATAAGGGAGGGATCAGTGTCCTCTGACTGGAAGTGCCAATATTTGGGAATATTTGCATATTTGCATATTCGCTATAAATAAAAATATTCGTCATTACGAATATATATCACTATATTCTAAATATTCGTGATATCGCGAAGTGCCGATATTCCAAGTAAAAATTTACATTTCAAAAATTCGTACTCAACACTAAAACTGAGCTGTAAAGACTTTAACACCCGTCTGCCTCAGTAAAGCTGCTGTTGTTCCATAACCTTGCATCGGAGTGATTATTTGCCTCGTGCCTGGCCCAGGAACCAGCAGAGGCCATACCTCAGGTGGTGTAGAGGATAACTACGCTCTGGCATCACGAACACTAAGGCTCTACCACACCACCATATAAAGTGCCATCCACATTACAAATCAGTCAAAGTGCTTACTCCATGCCCCATCATACACTGTACCAACCACATTACAAATCATACGAAGTGCTATCCCCATGCCCCACCATACACTGTGCCAATAAGCCCCACCATACAACGTGCCATCCACATGCCCCACCATACACTGTACCAACCACATGTACCACCATACATAGTACCAAATACAGTACCCACCATACACTGTACCAACCACATGTACCACCATACATAGTACCAAATACAGTACCCTCCATACACAGTACCAACCACATGTACCTCCATACACAGTACTAACTGCATATACCCCACTATACACTGAACCAACCTTATGTCCCACCATACAAAGTGCCATTCACATTACAAACCATACAAAGTGCTAACCACATGCCCCACCATACAAAGTGCCATCCACATGTCCCATCATACACTGTAACAACCACATGCCCCACCATACAAAGTGCCATCCACATGTCCCATCATACACTGTAACAACCACATGCCCCACCATACAAAGTGCCATCCACATGCCCGACCATACAAAGTGCCATCCACATGTCCCATCATACACTGTAACAACCACATGCCCCACCATACAAAGTGCCATCCACATGCCCGACCATACAAAGTGCCATCCACATGCCCCATCATACACTGTTACAACCACATGTACCACCATACATAGTACCAACCTCATGTCCCACCATACATATTACCAATTGCATATGCCCCACTATACACTGTACTAACCATATGCCCCAATATACACAGTACAAACCACGTCTCACTATACACAGTACCAGCCACATGTCCCACCATACAAAGTGCTAACCACATGCCCTGCCATATAAAGTTCCATCCACATGTACCACCATACACAGTACCAACCACATGCCCCCTTATACACAATGCCTGCAACATGCCACATGCCTTCCTCCATATACAGTGCCTATGGGATACTCCTTAAACATTGTGCTTGCTCTGTGCTTTATACAGTGACTTGATGAAGTTTGCAAAGCATATGCACCTATAAGAGAAATGTGTGGTGTGAACAGGATCATTGAGAATCAGAGCCATGTCCTTTAAGTGTGGCAAGCCAATGTTAGGGCACCTTTGCCATGATAGGTGGGGTCACAACTTTTGTAAATGTAAGAGGTGTTTTCTTGAATCCAGTATAGGACAACTTTAAGGAATGGAAATGGTCTCTGCACATGGGAATTGTATCTCCATGCAAATGGAAGAGGAATAGACAGGCAAAGTGTTAGGACTTCTAGTCAAGAAGACCAACGGGGTACTCTGCTCCGGGACCAGACCTCGAGTCCTACTACAACAATGCAATGCAAAGAAGTGGCACTCCACAATCTCCAGACTATATGAGTTTGTTTTTACTCTTATTCATTATTTTACAATAGATACTGTAGTGGACCACCGGTGTGTGGCGGGACCACGGGTGTAGCGGTGTAGGTAGTGGGGTCTGGTGGTATTAACCCCGGGGGCAAGATGTTATTAACCCCTAGTGTTCGTGACACCAGAGTGTTTATTGGTACCGGAACCACACGAACGGTATCTCTGCTATTCCAGTTATGGTTTAATGGAGGCTTTACTGATTTCAGACAGATGGAATTATCTTCACAGCTAGGCCAGATTCCCAGAGAGGTGACCAGGAACCCAGAAGACCTCGCAGCTTGCTTGGGACCAATTATACTTGTAATAAATGTTACGCCAAGCGCTCCGGGTCCCCGCTCCTCCCCGGAGCGCTCGCAACATCCTCGCATTTGCAGCGCCCCGGTCAGACCTGCTGACCGGGTGCGCTGCAATACCTCTCTCAGCCGGGATGCGATTCGCGATGCGGGAGGCGCCCGCTCGCGATGCGCATCCCGGCTCCCGTACCTGACTCGCTCTCCGTCGGTCTTGTCCCGGCGCGCGGGTCCCCGCTCCTTAGGGCGCGCGCGCGCCGGGTCTCTGCAATTTAAAGGGCCACTGCGCCACTGATTGGCGCAGCTGGCTTAATTAGTGTGTTCACCTGTGCACTCCCTATTTATACCTCACTTCCCCTGCACTCCCTCGCCGGATCTTGTTGCCATTGTGCCAGTGAAAGCGTTTCCTTGTGTGTTCCTAGCCTGTGTTCCAGACCTCCTGCCGTTGCCCCTGACTACGATCCTTGCTGCCTGCCCTGACCTTCTGCTACGTCCGACCTTGCTCTTGTCTACTCCCTTGTACCGCGCCTATCTTCAGCAGTCAGAGAGGTTGAGCCGTTGCTGGTGGATACGACCTGGTTGCTACCGCCGCTGCAAGACCATCCCGCTTTGCGGCGGGCTCTGGTGAATACCAGTAGCAATTTAGAACCGGTCCACCAGCACGGTCCACGCCAATCCCTCTCTGGCACAGAGGATCCACCTCCAGCCAGCCGAATCGTGACAGTAGATCCGGCCATGGATCCCGCTGAAGTCCCACTGCCAGTTGTCGCCGACCTCACCACGGTGGTCGCCCAGCAGTCGCAACAGATAGCGCAACAAGGCCACCAGCTGTCTCAACTGACCGTGATGCTACAGCAGCTACTACCACAGCTTCAGCAATCATCTCCTCCGCCAGCTCCTGCACCTCCTCCGCAGCGAGTGGCCGCTTCCGGCCTACGATTATCCTTGCCGGATAAATTTGATGGGGACTCTAAGTTTTGCCGTGGCTTTCTTTCGCAATGTTCCCTGCACTTGGAGATGATGTCGGACCAGTTTCCTACTGAAAGGTCTAAGGTGGCTTTCGTAGTCAGCCTTCTGTCTGGGAAAGCTCTGTCATGGGCCACACCGCTCTGGGACCGCAATGACCCCGTCACTGCCTCTGTACACTCCTTCTTCACGGAGATTCGAAGTGTCTTTGAGGAACCTGCCCGAGCCTCTTCTGCTGAGACTGCCCTGCTGAACCTGGTCCAGGGTAATTCTTCTGTTGGCGAGTACGCCATCCAATTCCGTACTCTTGCCTCCGAATTATCCTGGAATAATGAGGCCCTCTGCGCGACCTTTAAAAAAGGCCTATCCAGCAACATTAAAGATGTGCTGGCCGCACGAGAAATTACTGCTAACCTGCATGAACTTATTCATCTGGCCACCCGCATTGACATGCGTTTTTCCGAAAGGCGTCAGGAGCTCCGCCAGGATATGGACTTTGTTCGCACAAGGCGTTTTTTCTCCCCGGCTCCTCTCTCCTCTGGTCCTCTGCAATCCGTTCCTGTGCCTCCCGCCGTGGAGGCTATGCAAGTTGACCGGTCTTGCTTGACACCTCAAGAGAGGACACAACGCCGCATGGAGAATCTGTGCCTGTACTGTGCCGGTACCGAACACTTCCTGAAGGATTGTCCTATCCGTCCTCCCCGCCTGGAAAGACGTACGCTGACTCCGCACAAAGGTGACACAGTTCTTGATGTCAACTCTGCTTCTCCACCCCTTACTGTGCCTGTGCGGATATCTTCTTCTACCTTCTCCTTCTCTACTATGGCCTTCTTGGATTCCGGATCTGCAGGAAATTTTATTTTGGCCTCTCTCATCAACAGGTTCAACATCCCGGTGACCAGTCTCGCCAGACCCCTCTACATCAATTCTGTTAACAATGAAAGATTGGACTGTACCGTGCGTTACCGCACGGAACCTCTCCTAATGTGCATCGGACCTCATCACGAAAAAATTTAATTTTTGGTCCTCTCCAACTGCACTTCCGAAATTCTTCTTGGATTACCGTGGCTTCAACACCATTCCCCAACCCTTGATTGGTCCACAGGAGAAATCAAGAACTGGGGTACTTCTTGTTTCGAGGACTGTCTTAAACCGGTTCCCAGTACTCCCTGCCGTGACCCTGTGGTTCCCCCTGTAACCGGTCTTCCTAAGGCTTATATGGACTATGCTGACGTGTTTTGCAAAAAGCAAGCTGAGACTTTACCTCCTCACAGGCCTTATGACTGTCCTATTGACCTCCTCCCGGGTACTACTCCACCCCGGGGCAGAATTTATCCTCTGTCTGCTCCAGAGACTCTTGCCATGTCAGAGTACATCCAGGAAAATTTAAAAAAGGGGTTTATCCGCAAATCCTCCTCTCCTGCCGGTGCTGGATTTTGTTTTGTGTCCAAAAAAGATGGCTCCCTACGTCCTTGCATTGATTACCGCGGACTTAATAAAATCACGGTAAAGAACCGCTACCCCCTACCTCTTATCTCGGAACTCTTTGATCGCCTACAAGGTGCCCACATCTTTACCAAACTGGACTTAAGAGGTGCTTATAATCTCATCCGCATCAGGGAGGGGGACGAATGGAAGACTGCATTTAACACCAGAGATGGACACTTTGAGTATCTGGTCATGCCCTTTGGCCTGTGCAACGCCCCTGCTGTCTTCCAAGACTTTGTTAATGAAATTTTTCGTGATCTCTTATATTCCTGTGTTGTGGTTTATCTGGACGATATTCTGATTTTTTCTGCCAACTTAGAAGAACACCGCCAGCATGTCCGCATGGTTCTTCAGAGACTTCGAGACAATCAACTTTATGCCAAAATGGAGAAATGTCTGTTTGAATGTCAATCTCTTCCTTTCCTAGGATACTTGGTCTCTGGCCAGGGACTACAAATGGACCCAGATAAACTCTCTGCCTTCTTAGATTGGCCACGCCCCTCCGGACTCCGTGCTATCCAACGTTTTTTGGGGTTCGCCAATTATTACAGACAATTTATTCCACACTTTTCCACTATTGTGGCTCCTATCGTGGCTTTAACCAAGAAAAATGCCAATCCCAAGTCCTGGTCTCCCCAAGCGGAAGACGCATTTAAACATCTCAAGTCTGCCTTTTCTTCTGCTCCCGTGCTCTCCAGACCTGACCCATCTAAACCCTTTCTATTGGAGGTAGATGCCTCCTCAGTGGGAGCTGGAGCTGTCCTTCTACAAAAAAATTCTTCCGGGCATGCTGTTACTTGTGGTTTTTTTTCTAGGACCTTCTCTCCGGCGGAGAGAAACTACTCCATCGGGGATCGAGAACTACTGGCCATTAAATTGGCGCTTGAGGAATGGAGGCATCTGCTGGAGGGATCAAAATTTCCAGTTATCATATACACTGATCACAAGAATCTCTCCTATCTCCAGTCTGCCCAACGGCTGAACCCTCACCAGGCCAGGTGGTCGTTGTTCTTTGCCCGTTTTAACTTTGAAATTCATTTTCGCCCTGCCGATAAGAACATTAGGGCCGATGCCCTCTCTCGTTCCTCAGATGCCTCGGAAGTAGAGCTCTCTCCGCAACACATCATTCCTCCTGACTGTCTGATCTCCACTTCTCCAGCCTCCATCAGGCAAACTCCTCCAGGGAAGACCTTCGTTTCTCCACGCCAGCGTCTCGGGATTCTCAAATGGGGACACTCCTCCCACCTCGCAGGCCATGCGGGCATCAAAAAATCCTTGCAACTCATCTCTCGTTTCTATTGGTGGCCGACTCTGGAGACGGATGTTGTTGATTTTGTGCGGGCCTGTACTGTCTGTGCCCAGGATAAGACTCCTTGCCAGAAGCCTGCTGGTCTCCTTCATCCTCTGCCTGTCCCCGAACAGCCTTGGTCACTGATTGGTATGGACTTTATTACAGACTTACCCCCATCCCGTGGCAACACAGTTGTTTGGGTGGTCGTTGATCGATTTTCCAAGATGGCACATTTTATTCCTCTTCCTGGTCTTCCTTCAGCGCCTCCGTTGGCAAAACAATTTTTTGTACACATTTTTTGTCTTCACGGTTTGCCCACGCAGATCGTCTCGGATAGAGGCGTCCAATTCGTGTCTAAATTCTGGAGGGCCCTCTGTAAACAGCTCAAGATTAAATTAAACTTCTCTTCTTCTTATCATCCCCAATCCAATGGGCAAGTAGAAAGAATTAACCAGGTCCTGGGTGACTATTTACGGCATTTTGTTTCCTCCCGCCAGGATGACTGGGCAGATCTTCTACCATGGGCCGAATTCTCATACAACTTCAGAGTCTCCGAATCTTCTGCTAAGTCCCCATTTTTCGTGGTGTACGGCCGTCACCCTCTTCCCCCCCTCCCTACTCCCTTGCCCTCTGGTTTGCCCGCTGTGGATGAAGTGACTCGTGATCTTTCCACCATATGGAAAGAGACCCAAAATTCTCTGTTACAGGCTTCATCCCGCATGAAAAGGTTTGCCGATAAGAAAAGAAGAACTCCCCCCATTTTTGCTCCCGGAGACAAGGTATGGCTTTCCGCTAAATATGTCCGCTTTCGTGTCCCCAGTTACAAACTGGCACCACGCTATCTTGGTCCTTTCAAAGTCTTGTGCCAGATTAACCCTGTCTCTTACAAACTCCTTCTTCCTCCTTCTCTTCGTATTCCCAATGCCTTCCATGTCTCTCTCCTTAAACCACTCATCATTAACCGCTTCTCTCCCAAACTTGTTTCTCCCACTCCTGTTTCCGGTTCTTCTGACGTCTTCTCCGTGAAGGAGATTCTGGCCTCCAAGACGGTCAGAGGGAAAAAAAATTTCTTGGTGGATTGGGAAGGCTGTGGTCCAGAAGAGAGATCCTGGGAACCTGAGGACAACATCCTAGACAAAAGTCTTATCCTCAGGTTCTCAGGCTCCAAGAAGAGGGGGAGACCCAAGGGGGGGGTACTGTTATGCCGAGCGCTCCGGGTCCCCGCTCCTCCCCGGAGCGCTCGCAACATCCTCGCATTTCCACTTCCCCTGCACTCCCTCGCCGGATCTTGTTGCCATTGTGCCAGTGAAAGCGTTTTCTTGTGTGTTCCTAGCCTGTGTTCCAGACCTCCTGCCGTTGCCCCTGACTACGATCCTTGCTGCCTGCCCTGACCTTCTGCTACGTCCGACCTTGCTCTTGTCTACTCCCTTGTACCGCGCCTATCTTCAGCAGTCAGAGAGGTTGAGCCGTTGCTGGTGGATACGACCTGGTTGCTACCGCCGCTGCAAGACCATCCCGCTTTGCGGCGGGCTCTGGTGAATACCAGTAGCAACTTAGAACCGGTCCACCAGCACGGTCCACGCCAATCCCTCTCTGGCACAGAGGATCCACCTCCAGCCAGCCGAATCGTGACAATAAACTTGATACAATTATCTTGAGGCTTGACTATATGCAGGACTTGACTACTTGTAGCTACAGCAGACATAGACTTGAGACTTACTGGAATGACTGTAGCTTTGGGGTCTTCCAGATGCTGATCACTAGCACTGAGATCTCTGGTGTTTGCTGTGCTCAGTAGCAGGTGGAATCTGAGAGAAATTGTAATGGCCGCCCCTTTATATAGTGGGGGGCTGGACTAAAGCCCATTGTTCGAGCCGCAGGTCATAGGTTAAGCTGGTGCTCTCTGGGAGAACATGTGACAACCAATCATGTGACTGTTTAACATGTGACAGACTTACAGGTCCTTGAGACAACCTCTCACAGGTCCTCTTCTCTATCTACACATTAGGATCCTGTATATCTATTAAAGCAGTATACACAACATTCTGGATACAACAGGGGGAGATCCTGCAGGGGAGCCCCCAGGTCTGACAAGGCCTAAGGGTAGGACAGGACCATGTCCTGTACTGGGACATTACCATACCATCTCCCCCAACTTGTTTTCTTATACTGAAGATGACATAAGCAAATTTCAGTGTGGTTCACTGGTCCTATGGTTGAATTGAAACACATCTGTTCAATACTTGTTGGGTGAATACATTCACTATTCAATTTTATCTGGAAATTGTAGAGTGCCGCTTCTTCCTCGAATCGCGTTATATCTCATTGCTGCTCAGAGATCCAAGATTTGGCTCCTGGTCCTTGACAGCTTTTTCAGTAAATTCTACAACACAATGAACGCTATTCTCCGGAAATTCGCCATAGCCACTTGTAGTGAGGGCACTGCCCTGACATCTGGGTATGAGAATGGTGAAGAACAGATGTACCACACAGTGTATGTACCCCTGACTCTCCAGACACCAAGGGGAGCTGACTCCTTGGCAGTTTCTCACCTGGACTGACACCTATGACCTGTCTGGGACTGGATCACGTCGCTCAACTTGAGAAATTGACTAAGGCGGAGTTCACATCTGTCCGGCAATCCATCACCATACCTGGTTGAATGGATAGAAACAACAGATGCCACAAGCTAGAACTTTTGCCTCTGAAGTCCCAACAGTTGCCATATAGGCCACCCCCCTCATCCAGACCAGATTTTGTGTGACAGATTTTCAGATATCTGTATGATATACATAGTAGCCAGCAGGGCCGTTTGAAGGAATATTTATCCCCCCTGCCCCCAGTTAGGAGCGGCGAAGAGAGGGAGAGCTGGAGGGAGGGGGGGGTGAATATTCATAAGCGGCACTGATGTCAGTGCAGAAGCCCCGCCCGTGCCAGTTACAGAAAGATATACACACAGAATAAAACTACAATAGCGGGAGAACGGTCGGGCGGATCCGACCAAGGTAGGGCTCGTTTTAATCAGCGTCTCCCGCACTATCCACCAGTACCTGTGGATAGTGCGGGAGAAAATATCTGACAGTTTTCCTTTAAACATTACCCAGTGGTACATTAGGCATCTACAGTACCTGTGTATTCTTTACTGGAGTATATATCTCCAAAATATATACAGTTCACTGTCCCTAATGGAATAAGTTTTAATTCTTTCTGGGTTTTATTTTACCTTTGTGCACAATAAAAGTTATATTTTAAGGGTACATTAATACGGATTCTGGGATAGGCACGGGGGCAAGAAAGACTCTGACGCCAAGTTACGGACAACGGTAGCTTTACTGAGGGTAGACAGATGGTAAAGTCTATACAGTTCAGCCAGGGCCCAAGGAGGTGACCAGTGATGCAGACACCTTAAGGGCTTGCTGGGACTTGTAGTAGGACTGGACAATTGATTGCAGACAATGCTGACTTGACAGATGACAGGGACTGACTTGACTCATAAAGTTGTGACTTTATCTTACTTGACTTGATGGCGGCTGCAGGACTGGACTTTGAGGTCTCCAACACTGTGGACACACACACTAGACAAGACTGCACTGGACCTCAGCAGGAAGAGAGAGAAGCTCCACCCAGGGCTTATATGGGGAGACTAGCAGGGAGCCCATAGGTCACTCTTGGGATCACCTGGTCACTGGTACCGCCTGGGTAACAATCACATGACATATCACATGACATAACTCTTAAAGATACAACACATTTTATAATACTGAAGAGCTGAAGGATAGATCATCGCTTAGAGACTCGGCCGTCTCATATGGATAGCGGTGATAGTGGGCTTCAATGATGGGGACTGCAGCTCTTCAATGAGCCGTGAATTTTTCCAAATCGCGTAGAATGTGCGGAGAGAATGTTGAAATTCACGGTCCTATTATGTGTGGCATATGCTGATAGACACTCAGCCGTCTCAGAAGTTACAGCAATAATGAAAGATCCAGTTTTTTTGAGGCTGTACAGGTAATCCCCGATGCGGTCAGAGGGTATGTGGCGTCCTCGTGGCCGTGGCAATGCGCATAAGTACCTGGGGCTTATCGGATGCCGTCTAAGCGCAATAGCTTTTTTTCCAATATAGAGGCTGGATATATGTGGCGTTAATAGCGGAGCTGGACGCGTTTCAAGTCCTCCATAGGACTTTTCTTCAGCAGCTTTAAGATGTGTCACACATCTTAAAGCTGCTGAAGAAAAGTCCTATGTAGGACTTGAAACACGGCCGAGTCTCTATCAGCATATGCCACACATAATAGGACCGTGAATTTGAACATTCTCTCCGCGCATTCTACGCGATTTGGAAAAATTCACGGCTCATTGAAACGCTGCAGTCCCCATCATTGAAGCCCACTATCACCGCTATTGTAATGCTGAGCGCTCCGGCCCCTGCTCCTGGACCGGAGCGCTCACTGCATTTGTCCCCGCAGAGTGCCCCGGTCAGACTCACTGACCGGGGACACTCTGTTTCTGTCTCCAGGGGGGAACGCGGTCCGCGCTGCGGGATGTCCCCACGCGCGACCCACGTCCCATCCTCACTTAACCACACCCGCTCCGACTCTCTCCTCTGCTCCCCAGTCACGTGGTTCCCGGCGCGCGTCCCTGCACTATAGGGCGCGCGCGCACTGGCTGTGTTGAATTTAAAGGGCCAGTGCACCATTGATTGGTGCCTGGCCCAATCCAATATAAAGCTGTCCCTATAAATGTATCCTGCCCCTTCCTGCCCTTGCCGGATCTTTGTTGCTTCAGTGCCCAAGAGAAAGTGTTTACTGCGTACTCCTTGCCTGTTGCCAAACCCGTTGCTAACGACTACCGCCTCTGAATCTGTGCTGCCTGCCCTGACCTTTTGCTACGTCTGACTACGCCTCTGCCTGTCCCTTCTGTACTACGACTGTCTCAGCAGTTAGCGAGGTTGAGCCGATACCGGAGGACACGACATGGTAGTTACCGCCGCAGCAAGACCATCCCGCTTTGTGGCGGGCTCTGGTGAAAACCAGTAACTACTTAGAATCGATCCTCCGGTATGGTCCACGCCAATTCCTCACTGACACAGGGGATCCACTTCCAATACCGCTTCCTGCTACCAGTCCGGATCCTTACAGCTATCCATATGAGACGGCCGAGTCTCTAAGCGGCGAACTATCCTTCTAGTGTACCAGGCATTGCTACATTGTTACCATGCAGTAATTGTTACATTGTTGCCAACAGATACCACTCATCCTACAAACAGCGCATTGAACAGTACAATTCTGCACTTTATATATTCATTTCTATTCAAAAGACACGTGTACCACTATTTAATTTTATTCTTACAGGCCGTGTGGCTTTTATATTGATTATATTTTATTATATATTTTTATATTGACAAACACAGATATGTTCAGCTCTCTCACCCCCTGCCCGTAGCGTCCGGATTGGCGTGGGCAGCGCCTAGCAAGCAGAAATCAGGAACAAACGAATGTCCAGCGCAAAGATACGGAAACGGAATTCTTTATTTTGGTACTTCATTACATGGATGATAGCGATACAGGTGACGCGTTTCAGCCCTAGGGATGGCCCTTAGTCATACACCATATTTTTATATTATAATGTATTCTATGCTATCTATGTGATTTTATAATTTATCAAATTGTATTTTGTCTTCCCGCTGACCCACAAGGGCCCTGTGCGTCACGGAGCACATTACATATTTTTAACACTTAATTAATAAATGCCTATCTAGTATTGTAGATCCTGAGCCTCAATTTTCCTTTTAATCACTTTAACTTTCCCTGGTATAGGTGCCATTTGAGTTGCTTGGATCAAGATTACTAGCAAATAGGAGCCTCTCCTTTATTCTATACATTCTATACATTTTATAATACAATACACTGCAGAACATATGTACAGGGGGGAAACAGGTGCCAGGGGCCCTGGGGATCCTGAAGGAGGCTGCCTGACAGGACAGCAAGGGTACGGGACAACATCCCCTGTACTGGGTCACCACATGTGGCCATGCTTTGGGTGTCCAGTTCCCGGTTACAAATACTTTTTCCACAGAATGCAGTAGCTGAGATGAATACTGAGATCTCTTTCGGTACAGTAAGAGTTAAACCTAATATAACCCCCATCCCAGGTAACAGTATCCTCGGGCCGATACGAGGTTCTTCCATGTATTGTTATTTACATCTATCATCAGCCATGTACTAGACCCGCAACACATGATACACTTCCCAACAGATGTCAGATACTTGTCCGGGGGATTAACAGACCCCTAATCTACTAAAGCCCCCCTGCGGTGAGGTCCTGGTGTGGGCTGCCAGCTTGTGTACTTGTGGTGGCCCGGTACAGGAGTTGTAACCCTGCTGTCCTGTCAGGCAGCCTCCCTGCAGACGGAATTGCAGGCGGAAATGTGTGAACCTAGCCTTACTGTATGGTTCACTAAGGGACAAGCAAGCTCAGCATTATGGCCAGAAGAAGTGTTCATGGCAGCCTGGCCAGATGGAAAAGAATAGGGAAAGTAAAGATTCCTGTAGTCACTGAATGTACTGTAGTATAATCACTTATATCAGGTCTATATACCCTGCGGAGTGCCACTGTAGCACTGATTTACGACCACTATATGCGCTCTGTGGGGGACATTTATCAAAACCTGTGCAAAGGAAAAGTTGCTGAGTTGCCCATAGCAACCAATCAAATCGCTTCTTTCATTTTGCAAAGGCCTGGTTAAAAATGAAAGAAGCGAGCTGATTGGTTGCTATGGGCAACTGGTTAACTTTTCCTCTGCACAGGTATTGATAAATCTCCCTCTGTATCTCTGTATTATTGGTTATGTTGATCCTTATGGTAGACAAGGCTTCCCTGTGCTATTGGAGTGTTTTCGAGTGTAAAGATCTTACCGTAATGGCTGAGTAGTTGTAGTGGATCCGCAGTCCTGTGTGATGACTGAACCGTACCAGGGAGCGGAGTCTAAGGTGCCGCTGGTTTTCACCAGAGCCCGCCGCACCACGAGTCCCAGAGCCAGAGAAGTTAAGGAGGGGGGGGGGGCGCTCACGGCCAGAATGAATGGCCTGTGCTAATAGAAGGTATTAAATTATTGTACCGTGTTTCTCCAAAAATAAGACCGGATCTTCTATAAATTTTAGTCACAAAAAACACACTAGGGCTAATTTTCAGGGTAGGACTTATTTATTTACGGTATGTACATTGAACAACATACATTGCCCCCCAACGTCCCCCCCGCCGGTTTATCAGCCCAGCGCTGCACCCCACATCGGGGGACTAATCGTACCGTATGTCACCCGCGAGCACTGCTTCACTCTCCCCCCCCCCCCCCCCCCTGCCAAATAATTATCAGCTGCTGCGCTGTACTCTGTATTCCTGTGCCCGGGCTGCAAATATTTAAAAAAAAACTTTAACTTACCTTCGTCCTCCGTTCACCTGTTGCTAAGGAACCGGCTTCTTACATGACATTGGGCTCAGCCTATCATCAGCAGAGGTGGGACATCGCTGCCAGGAAGCCGGAAGAGCAGCGGGCATTGCCTAGGTCTTATTTTTGGGGTAGGGTGTATTTTCGGGGGAACACAGTAGCACCAGGGCTAAACCATGCTTTTGGAGAGTTTTAGAGAATAGTATTTGAGTATTGTAGGACCAGGGCTGTGCTCTGCTATTGGGGACTATTAGGTATTTGTCCAGAAATCAAGCTCTGTCCCTGATGGGAATGGATGGAAACTCTGTATGCCACAAGCTAGATTGGGGTGTCGCAGCACCAAAGGCTGTGGGCTAAAGGTTGTCTCGGGCATCCCTGCCAGTGTCTATATGTTGGGCGCACTGCACTGCTCCATTGTCTGACCTGTTATAATGTGATATATTGTTGTGGTGTGTTATGTGTTAACCCCTTGGGGACGGAGACCATTTTGACCTTAACCCTTTAACGACGCAGGACGTATATTTACGTCCTGCGCCGGCTCCCGCGACCCCGCATCACATCGCGTCGGTCCCGGCGCTCATCAATGGCCGGGACCTGCGGCTAATACCACACATCGCCGATCGCGGCGATGTGCGGTATTAACCCTTTAGAAGCGGCGGTCAAAGCTGACCACCGCTTCTAAAGCGAAAGTCAAAGTATCCCGGCTAGTCAGTCGGGCTGTTCGGGAACGCCGCGGTGAAATCGCGGCGTCCCGAACAGCTTGCAGGACACCGGGAGGGCCCTTACCTGCCTCCTCGGTGTCCGATCGACGAATGACTGCTCCGTGCCTGAGATCCAGGCAGGAGCAGTCAAGCGCCGATAACACTGATCACA
This sequence comes from Hyla sarda, assembly GCF_029499605.1. NCBI lineage: Eukaryota > Metazoa > Chordata > Amphibia > Anura > Hylidae > Hyla > Hyla sarda. Next base: position 25,309,577 of record NC_079189.1, read on the forward strand.
GGAGTGTTAATACACGCCAGTGATCAGCATGAGAGATCAGTGTGTGCAGTGTTATAGGTCCCTATGGGACCTATAACACTGCAAAAAAAAGTAAAAATAAAGTGTTAATAAAGGTCATTTAACCCCTTCCCTAATAAAAGTTTGAATCACCCACCTTTTCCCATAAAAAAAATAAAACAGTGTAAATAAAAATAAAGATAAACATATGTGGTATCGCCGCGTGCGTAAATGTCCGAACTATAAAAATATATCATTAATTAAGCCGTACGGTCAATGGCGTACGCGCAAAAAAATTCCAAAGTCCTAAAAAGCGTATTTTGGTCACTTTTTATACCATTAAAAAATGAATAAAAAGTGATCAAAAAGTCCGATCAAAACAAAAACTGTACCGATAAAAACTTCAGATAATTCCTCATACCGCCCTGTACGTGGAAAAATAAAAAAGTTATAGGGGTCAGAAGATGACATTTTTAAACGTATAAATTTTCCTGCATGTAGTTATGATTTTTTCCAGAAGTCCGACAAAATCAAACCTATACAAGTAGGGGATCATTTTAACCATATGGACCTACAGAATAATGATAAGGTGTCATTTTTACCGAAATATGCACTGTGTAGAAACGGAAGCCCCCAAAAGTTACAAAATGGCGTTTTTTCTTCGATTTTGTCGCACAATTATTTATTTTTTCCATTTCGTCGTGAATTTTTGGGTAAAATGACTGATGTCACTGCAAAGTAGAATTGGCGACGCAAAAAATAAGCCATAATATGGATTTTTAGGTGGAAAATTGAAAGGGTTATGATTTTTAAAAGGTAAGGAGGAAAAAAGGGGTTAAGGACAAAAGCATTTTTTGCAAATCTGACCTCTATCACTTTAAGCATTAATTACTCTGGGATGCTTTTACTTATGAATTTGATTCTGAGATTGTTTTTTCGTGACATATTCTACTTTATGCCAGTGGTGATTATTTGTTGATTCTTGCTTCATTTCTTAGCGAAAAGTTTCATGAAAATTTAGCATTTTTCGAACTTCGAAACTCTCTGCTTGTAAGGAAAATGGTCATACCAAATAAATGATATATTGATTCACATATACAATATGTCTACTTTATGTTGGCATCAGAAAGTTGACATGTTTTTACTTTTTGAAGACATTAGAGGGCTTCAAAGTTTAGCAGCAATTTTCAAATTTTTCAGGAAAATTTCTAAATCTGAATTTTTCCGGGACCAGTTCAGATTTGAAATCCCACATAATGGACCCCATTATGAAAAATGCACCCCTCAAAGTATTTAAATGACATTCAGAAAGTTTGTTAACCCTTTAGGTGTTTCACAAGAATAGTAGCAAAGTGGATGAGAACATTCAAAATCTTTATTTTTTTACACTAACATGTTTTTGTAGACCCATTTTTTCCATTTTTACAAGGAGAAAAAAGTGAAAAAGACCCCCAAAATTTGTAAACCAATTTTCTAGAGTAAGGAAATAGCTCATATGTGGATGTAAAGTGCTTTGCGAATACACTAGAGGGCTCAGAAGGGAAGGAGCGACATTGGGCTTTTGGAGAGCGAATTTTGCTGAAATAGTTTTGGGGGGTTATGTCACATTTAGGAATCCCCCATGGTGCAAAACCCCTGACAGACTATTTGAGAAACTACACCCCTCAAGGAAAATAACAAGGGGTATGAGCCTTAACATCCCACAGGTGATTGAAAAACTTTCATTAAAGTGGGACGTGAAAATGAAAAATTAGATTTTTTTTCAGTAAAATGCTGGTGTTACCCTAAATTTTTCATTTTTACAAGGTGTAATGGGAGAAAATGCCAGCCAAATTTTGTACCTCCATTGCTCTTGAATAAGGGAATTCCTCATATGTGGATGTAAAGTGCTCTATGGGTGCACTAGAGGGCTCAGAAGGGAAGGAGCGACATTGGGCTTTTGGAGAGCAAATTTTGCTGAAATGTTTTTTGTTTTTTTTTGAGGGGGGGGGAGTATGTTGCATTTAGGAAGCCCCCATGGTGCCAGAACAGCAGGAAAAAACACATTGCCTACTATTTGGGAAACTACACCCCTCAAGGAGCATAACAAAGGGTACAGTGAGCCTTAAAACACCACAATTTAACATTTTATTTTTTTTCACTAAAATGCTGGTGTTACCCCAAATTTTTCATTTTCACAAGGGGTAATAGGAGAAAAAACGCCCCAAATTTGTTACCCCATTTCTTCTGAGTATAGAAGTACAATGCTCAGAAAAGAAGGAGAGCAAATGAGCTTTTAGAGAGAGAATTTGGTTGGAATTGAAGTCGGGGGCCATGTGCGTTTACAAAGCCCCCCGTGGTGCCAGGACAGCAGAACCCACATGTGACCCCATTTCGGAAACTGCCCTCCTCATGGAATGTAATAAGGGGTGCAGTGAGTATTTACAACCCATTGCCGTTTGACAGATCTTTGGAACAGTGGGCTGTGCAAATGAAAAATGTAATTTTAAATTTTTACGGACGACTTTTCAAAAAAATATGTCAGACCCTTGTGGGGTGTAAATGCTCACTGCACCCCTTATTACATTATGTGATGGGTGTAGTTTACAAAATGGGGTCACATGTGGGGGGGGGGGGGATTCACTGTTCTGGCACCATGCACATGGCCTTCAATTCCAGCCAAATTCTCTCTCAAAAACAATTTTGCTCCTTGTCTTGTGAGCATTGTAGTGTGTCCGCAGAGCATTTTACATCCACATATGGGGTATTTTCAATAATAGTAAATGCTCACTGCGCCCCTTATTACGTTCATTGAGGGGTAACATAGTAACATATTTCATAAGGTTGAAAAAAGACCAGAGTCCATCAAGTTCAACCTATAACCCTAATGAGTCCCTACTGAGTTGATCCAGAGGAAGGCAAAAAAAACTCATACTAGAGGTAAAAATTCCTTCCCGACTGGGTGTAGTTTCCAAAACGGGGTCACATGTGGGTGGTTTTTTTTTGTGTTTATGCCAGAATTGCTGTAAGGCTAGGTTCACACTATGGAATTTCCGCCTGCAATTCCGCTTTGAAATTGCAGGCAGAAATTCCGCTAACTAAAATGTACTGTATAGTGAATGGGTTTCCGTTCACAAATTCACACTTTGCAATTTGTGAAGCAGAAAATTTCCGCCTGAAGAATGCTCATTCTTCAGGCGGAAATACTCGCGGAACACATTGCAGTCTATTGGAGACCGCAGTGTCCACGCGATCCTAGCGCCGACTGATTCAGTCGGCACTTGCCGCACTTGGAATCTCCGTGCAGAAATGTTCTGCCCGGAGATTCCGCAGTGTGAACCTAGCCTAACTCTCAGCCCCACCTGTGCAAATCACCAATTTAGTGTACATGGCTCCCTCTCACTCCTGAGCCTTGTTGTGCGCCGACAGAGCGTTTTGCATCCACATATGGAGGATTTCCGTACTCAGGAGAAATTGTGTGATACATTTTTGGGGTCTTTTTTTCCTTTTACCGCTTATTAAATAATGAAACATATGGGGCAACACCAACATGAAAGTGTAAAAAATTAAATTTTTTTACACTAACTTGCTGGTGTAGCCCCCAACTTTACCTTTTCTTAAGGGGTAAAAGGAGAAAAATCACCCCGAATTTTGTAACACAATTTCTCCCAAGTACGGAAATACCCCATATGTGGCCATAAACTGTTGCCTTGAAATACAACCGGGCTCTGGAGTGAGAGAGCGCCATGCGCATTTGAGGCCTAAATAAGGGATTTACATAGGGGTGGACCCGGATGAAAGCGTTACACTTGCCTCCGATACCAAAGATACCTTACTGCAGTGTTTCCCAAAAAGATTGCCTCCAGCTGTTGCGAAATTCCTAGCATGCCTGAACAGTCAATGGTTGTCCAGTAATACTGGGAATTATTTTGCAACAGCTGGAGGCTCCGTTTTGGAAACAGTGCCGTAAGAGAAGTTTTTTTTATATTTGATTGGGGAGGGGGGGGGGGGGTGACTGTGTAAGGGTGTGTAAATGTAGTGTTTACTCTTTATTTTGTGTAGTGTAGGGTTTTTAGGGTAAATTCACACAGGCGGGGGTTTACTGCAAGTTTTTCACTGGGAGTTTGGGCTGCGGTGGAAAATTTTCCGCATGTCAAATTTCCAGGAAACTCACTGTAAACCCCCGCCCGTGTGAATGTATCCTGTACATTCACATGGGGGGGGGGGGGGGAGGTAAATCTCCAGATGTTGCAAAACTACAACTCCCAGCATGCACTGACCATGCATGCTGGGAGTTGCACTTTTGCAACTGCTGGAGGGGCACAGTCTGGAGATCACTGTATAGAAGTCTCCAAACTGTGGCCCTCCGGATGCTGCCTTACTGCAACTCTCATCATGCTCAGACAGTGCAGGTGGAGTTGTAGTTCAGCAACATCTGGCTGAACTACAACATGTTGCTGAACTACAACTCCCAGCATGCCTGGAAAGTCTGGGCATGCTGAGAGTTGTAGTTTTGCAGCATCTGATGAGCCACAGTTTGGAGACTGATATACATTGATCTCCAAACTGTGGCTCTTAAGCTGTTGCAAAACTACAATTCCTAGCATGCCCAGACCATCCTGGAGGGCCAGATGTTGCAGAACTACAACTCTCAGCATGCCTGCACTGCCTGGGCATGCTGAGAGTTGTAGTTTTGCAACATCTGGAAGGTCACAGTTTGGAGACCACTGCACATGCTGGGAGGTGTAGTTTTGCACCTTCTAGGGCCACAGCCGGATCACTCACGGATCAAAACCCCGGCACACAGGTGAATTGTCAAAGCCTGGCGGTAAGCAAAGCTCTTGGGAAAAATCTGTACTTCAGTCAGTCAAGTTAAGTCTTTCAAGTCAGCGTGTGCTGTTAATAATCTTAAAGCTTCATTCAACTGCAACTACAACTCCCAGCAAGGTGACAAGCTCCCTGGGTTCCATTCTGCCCATATCTCTGCATAAAAGAATGTATTGTTTGAGATCTGATACCCCCAGCAAAGTAAAGATAGTTATCCATAACCTTGCATCGGTGTATCCTTTACACCTTGCCTGGCCCAGGAGAAGCTATCTAAACCTTGGACCGTGTAGGTTAACGGTGCCCTGGCATCATGAACTGACAATTACACCTTACACCCCATTGGCACCACACCACAAGATCTTTTGTATTCGATGTTTCATTCATTGCCCCATAGGTTAAAATGGAGTTTGCACAGGACCCATCCAGCATATTTGCCAATCCAGCGTGAATTTGACCCTTTTTTTTTTGTTCCAGCACAGGGTGGCATTTGTGCCGAGTGTCGCATATAGACATTGCACACATGTGCTTAAAGGGGTACTCCACCCCTAGACATCTTATCCCCATAGTCAAGGATAGGGGATAAGATTTCTGATCACGGGGGTCCCGCTGCTGCAATCTCACCTGCAGCCCCCTGAGTCATCAGCTGTATGGAGCTAAGTTTGCTCTGTGGCTGATGACTCACGATACAGGGGGCCGGCGGTTCGTGACATTACAGCCCCCCGCCCCCACGTGATGTCATGCCTCGTCCCCTTTATGCAAGTCAATGGGAGGGGGTGTGGCCGCCATCATGCCCCTTCCCATAGACTTGCATTAAGGGGGCGGGCCGTGACATCACAAACTGCCGGCCCCTTTATCATGAGTCATCAGCCAAGGAGCAAACTTACAGTTGATGGGGAGCTGCAGGAGAGATCGTAGGGGGTCCCCAGCAGCGGGACCCCCGCAATCAGACATTTTATCCCCTATCCTTGAATCCTTGGATAGGGAAAAGATGTCTAGGGGCGGAGTATCCCTTTAAGGCCTTAGTTGTAGATTCATATGCTTGTATTGGGGAAAATATACAGACCTTGGTTACTTATGACTATCATAGAATCTTCCCAGGATGATTGTATCTAACACCCTAAAATGTGTTTAGCAGAAATGACCACCCCATTGATATTACCAGTGAGCGGAATAAAGATCTGGATGGTTCATTATGTTGTTCTCCTCCTACATTTCACAGCAGAACATTTCTTTGGAAATCAATGATACCCAGAGAACGGATCGCTCTCCTCTGACATCTTATGGTCTCATTAGTTTGATTGAAAACAACCAGACAATAGGTCACCATTTGGATTGGCCCGGGCTGTAGGGTTGGAGGATGAGACGGGGATGAGACATTAATTTGCATGGAATTATAGATAATTATATCGCATATTCTTGCCTATGCCTTTTACGTGCCCCCTGTAAAATATTCCATCATAGACAAAAACAAAAAACATTGGCGTTGTCGACTCCTCCACTGCTTGTCGAGAGGATTGGGAGCCTTTTGTATTGTGAATCATTCCTAATTGAGAGCAAAGAGAGGCGATGTTCATGTGCTAATAGGTAGGACATTACTCCAGAGACCGCCACAAACACACAATGTCCCCAGGACGGGGATTAGACTTGTTTGTCTCCAAATAAAAACTCTGGCTACCCAAGAGGGTCTGTTGCATCCACCGAGCGCTCATGTAAATAAATGCATCAGGAATCTCAGGAGAACGCAATGAAGTATCCACGTAATGAATGTGTAGGAGCAGAGATACTACCACAGTGTGCTCGTGTCTTGTGCTCCATGTGGGTGTAGTACACAGCAACTGTGTGCTGCAGCACTGGTGTGTACAACAACTGAAAAGCTATCAGTAGCCAGCCAGTTAGGGTGAGCAGAGCACTAAAAGCGTATTGTCCCCTATTAAGTGTAACCCTGTGCGTACATCTAAGTGGTGTACCATTTGGTTCTTGTTAAAGTTTTAAGGAACTTGATACTGTGAAAGACCAGGCAAAAGTACACACCTGCTGGTGTTGTAGACAAATACTGTTTTTAAGCGTACTGGAGCGCATTGTCCTCCCCTCATAAGTACATACAACTTAAGTACATTTAAGTGGTGTACTGTTATGTTCCTGGTAAAGTCTTAAGGGCCTAGATACTGTGAAAGGCCAGCCAAAAGTACACACCTGCTGGTGTTGTAGACAAATATTGTTTTAAACGTACTGGAGCGCATTGTCCTCCCCTCATAAGTGCATACCACATATGTACATCTAAGTCGTGTACCATTTTGTTCCTGTTAAAGTCTTAAGGGCCTAGATAATGTGAAAGGCCCAGCCAAAAGTACGCACCTGCTGGTGTTGTAGACAAATATTGTTTTAAGCGTACTAGACATTGTTCTCCCCTCATAAGTGCATACCACATATGTACATCTAAGTGGTGTACTGTTATGTTCCTGCTAAAGTCTTAAGGGCCTAGATACTGTGAAAGGCCAGCCAAAAGTACACACCTGCTGGTGTTGTGGACAAAAATTGTTTTAAACGTACTGGAGCGCATTGTCCTCCCCTCATAAGTGCATACCACATATGTACATCTAAGTCGTGTACCATTTTGTTCCTGTTAAAGTCTTAAGGGCCTAGATACTGTGAAAGGCCAGCCAAAAGTACACACCTGCTGGTTTCGTAGACAAATATTGTTTTAAGCGTACTGGAGCACATTGTTCTCCCCTGATAAGTGCATACCAGATACGTACATCTAAGTGGTGTACCATTTTGTTCCTGTTAAAGTCTTAAGGGCCTAGATACTGTGAAAGGCCAGCCAAAAGTACACACCTGCTGGTGTTATAAACAAATACTGTTTTAAGCATAGTGGAGCATATTGTACTTCCCTCATATACGCATCTCACAAGTATGTCAGACAGAGAAGTCCCAGGACGTGCACAGAGGAGTGGCAGAGGCCTTAATTCATCAGGCAGAGGTTGCAGCAGACTAGGTGCGAGTGGCAGCAGGAGATGCAACGAGAGGCCTGAGCTCCCGTTATCAGCTAGCGGTCGTGTCTCGACCAGCAACCCATCTGTCATCGATTGGTTAACACAGTCATCCACTTCATCACAAGTGACATCTGACACCCCCAGTCAACAGTTGGTGGGTTCCTCAGACACAAATCTCAGTTGGCATGGCCCGGGAGCAGTCCCTGTCCTCCCATTGCCTCTGTCCTATGCTGTTCCCTCTCCTAGAGAAGTATCTTATGCTGTGGGTTCAGCTCCACTATTTAGTGAGGACGATCTAAAGGACAGTCAGCAGCTACTGCCCAGCCAAGAAGTGGAGGAGACATGCGCCGCTTCCTCTGCTAGGCGGGCAAGTAGTGATGAGAAGAATGGCATGGGAGGTGGTGTTGCCAGCGTTCAGGGTCCTGAAGCAGACACTGTTGAGGAACCTGGGGAGGACATCAGTGATGTGCAGACACAACTTGATGATGATAAAGCCGATCGCACTTGGGAGCCAGGTGCAGAAGGGACTTCCTCATCATCAGGAGAAGAGGGTTGCAGGTTGCCCGTGAGGCAGCATCTGAACCAGCAAGGTGGTAGCATGGTTGGCAGTCGGCATGGTGGCAGAAGTGGAAATTCTAGAGCCAAATGTGCCCGGCGTAGACCACCTGCTTCGTGGCAGCTTACCTTCCTGGGAGGTAGTGGAACAGGGGTTCCTGGAGTCGGCGGCAGTAGCAGTCAATTAGTGCAGACTGTTGGTGAGAAAATCAGCTACTCAGCGGTGTGGCATTTTTTCATCAAGCATCCGGAGGATGTTAACCTGTTGAGCCAGTCCTTGAGCTTGTCGGTGTATACCAAAGTGCATGGCAGTGCCAACGTGTGGAGCTGTAACTACAGTCAGGGACAATATATGTCCTTTACGGCCCACTGGGTTAATGTGGTTCCTGTACAGCCACAACAACAACTTGTACAGGTCACGCCACTCCCGCCTCCACGCTCTCAGGTCGTTGGTCCTTTGACAGTGTGCGACGCCGCCTCCTCATCCTCCACCGTGTCCTCAGCCTCCACTGCACGGACAAGTTTCACTGCCTCTACAGCATGCCAAGTGTGTAGGGCACGACGGTGTCACGCTGTTCTTCACATGGTTTGCTTTGGCAAATGGAGTCACACAGGGGAGGAACTGCTAAAAGTCATTCATCAATAAATTGAATCATGGCTTACTCCACAAAAACTGGAAATGGGAACCATGGTGACTGACAACGGGAAGAACATCTTGTTTGTGCTGCGACAAGGAAACCTGAGACATGCGCCCTGCATGGCACACGTGTTCAATCTGGTTGTCAAGCGGTTCCTGAAGTGTTCCCCCCATCTGCAAGACATCCTAACAATGGGAAGGAAACTTTGCATGCACTTCAGCCACTCGTACACCGCAAAGCACACCCTCCTTGAGCTCCATATGTTGGACCGACTATATGAACAGAGGAAAGCCATCACCGATTTCTTGATGATACAAGTGGATAGGGGTACTCCCCTGTGTAGCTTCAATGTCAACCAGTGGCAGCTCATACGTGACACCTGCCGTTTGCTCAGGCCCTTTGTGGAAGCCACATTATTAGCCATTCGACAGGATTACAGGATGAACAACATCATTCCACTGCTTCATTTACTACAACACGTGTTGTAACGGTTGGGGTAAAAACTTCCCCTGTAAGGCCCTACTCTCGCATTATTAATTCCCTTCTTGGAAAGTGTTAATCGCCCTAAAAAGAGCAACCCCACACAGGAACCTCTCCCTATTTCCACCTACAAACACTGCCATTTCACAGAGTTTTTAGGTGGAAATAGGGAAAGTTTTCTGCGTGGGGCCGCCCTTTTTAGGGTGAGTAACACTTGCCAAGAAGGGAATTAATAGGGTGAGAGTAGGGCCTTACATGGTAATTTTTTAACCCCACCCTGCCTTCCACCTTTTAGAGGTCTTTGCATCACATCAATACTTGATGGTGTAGGTGGCACATGGTGTTTTTGCACACCTTTACGATTGTTTGAGTTCAAAAAAAATTTGGGTACACATATTTTATCCTAACAATATTATTAAAAGTTAAGTTTTACTTAATGCATATCCTCAATACTTACTTGTGCACACTAACACTTTTACAAAAGAGATTGTTTTCTTCTGCCTACGTGCCTCTACCTGCCGCTACTATTCTGATCCCTCCACCCGCCTGATGCCACACATCTAATGCCAAGTTCTCCTTTTTTCACCCACTTTTGTCACCGAGTACTGGTATTGCCATCCACTGCCCCACTATGTCATTGGGTCACCTTCAGGACTCCTGATGCTGCTGATGCCACCTCCAGGCTGTCTCATTCTGCCACCATATGTTCTCATTATGCTGATTCCAGCTCCTGGCTGTCTCATTCTGCCACCATATGTTCTCCTCATGCTGCTGCCACTTCCAGGCTGTCTCATTCTGCAACTATATGGTCTCCTCATCCTGTCGCCAATTCCAGGCTGTCATTCAGCCACTATATGGTCTCCTCATGCTGCCGCCAACTCCAGGCTGTGCCATTCAGCCACTATATGGTCTCCTCATGCTGCTGCTAATTCCAGGCTGTCATTCAGCCACTATATGGTCTCCTCATGCAGCCGCCAACTCCAAGCTGTGTAATTCAGCCACTATATGGTCTCCTCATACTTCCGCCACCTCCAGGCTGTGTCACTGTACCGCCATGTGGTCTCCTCATGCTGCAGGCACATTAAATAAAACTTGTTAGGTTCATCTATTTGAAATCTTCAATATTATTGTTAAAAAATATCTTTAATCTTTTCAATTGTGAGGCCCTATGGCTGTTGTCACCTCTAGGCTGGGTCATTCAAGTACTATATGGTCTCCTCATACTGATGCCACCTCCAGGCTCTGTCATTGTGCTGCTCTGCGACAGTGATTCTAATAGCGACGCTTCTGATCTGCATGTCATACTGAATAACAGTATTATTTCACTAACACAGCACACCCAGCACACACAAGGCAAAGTGTTCTACATCCCTATTGAGGCTCTCTGTAGGCCAGAAATAGCAGTTTTTAATACAGATTCGCAGTGAATAAATTCGGACCGAACCAAATTTTTGGGGATAAATTGACAAATTGACCGAATAAAATATTTTAAAAAATCACTAATCTCCATAAAAGGCAGTAGTATAGGCATATGGGATATTTGGCCACTACATCAGTTCATACCATGTGCATTACCACGCAGGTGGCCGATAGTGAGCAAAGGGAAAAGCTCCTCCCATTGCATATGAGATCTAGGGCCAAGCATTTTGGGAGGGGCTTACAGATTTAAAAATTTCGGGGTGGGCTGAATGCTTGGGAGAAAAGTTGTTGGAGGATGATAAAGAAATGACTTTATCTTATGCTGTCTTTACATCCTAATATACACTCTTTGGCCACTTCATTAGGTACACCTTGCTAGTACCAGGTTGGATCCCCCTTTGACTTTATTCTTCATGCCATACTTTCTACAAGGGGCTGAAAACATTCCTCAATGATCTTGGTCCATATGGACATGATGACATCACACAGTTCCTCCATATGGACATGATGACATCACACAGTTCCTCCATATGGACATGATGACATCACACAGTTCCTCCATATGGACAGGATGACATCACACAGTTCCTCCATATGGACATGATGACATCTGTAACAGCCGCGCTCCAGCCAGAAATGCTGGCCGTGAGCGCGCTGTCATGTCTCTGTTGCCGGCGGGGCTGGGATCCACATCGCGGGACGCGCCCGCATGCGAATGCCAGCCGGTCACTCACCTCCCTCAGCCACTGCCTCACTGTGTCCCTGTCTGGAGCTCTTTTCTTAAAGGGCCAGTGCCCAATTAATTAAAGTGTTTACACCTGTCCCCTGGTCCATATATTCCTGCTCTTCCCTTGCTTCCCTGTCGGATCTTTGGTTGTTTGTGCCATTGGGAAGTCCTCTGTCTCGCTACAGTGTACCTGTTCCCTGTTTCCCTACCTAACCTGTACCTGTGTACCTGCCCTGACCTTCAACCATCACGCCACGTCCTGCCAGCCACGTCCTGCCAGTCTCTGTCTGTGTCACGCCACCCCCCAGCTACCTGTGTGGATGAGTCGTGCCAGGGGTAGCGACCTGGGTGCCACCTGCCAAAGCGAGACCATCCCGCTTTGCGGCATGGCTCAAGTCTCCATCCACACAGGCCCCGAGGATCCACCACCTGCTGTCCACCTGCCTTGATTCCTAACAGTAAGATCCGGCCATGGATCCCGCTGGGGTGCCTTTGCCAGATGTCTCGGATCTTCCATCCATTGTGGACCAGCAGTCGCAGCAGTTAGCCCGTCAGGCACAACAACTGAACCAACTTACAGCCATGAAGCAACAGCTCCTTGCTGCGCAGCAGCAACAACTGCAGCAGCCACCTGTTCCTGAGCCTCCTCCTGTGCCTGCAGCTTCTCCTCGGACCAAGCTTTGTTTGTCCTTGCCTTCTAAGTATGACGGAGATCCCAAGCTGTGTAGAGGCTTTGTGACACAGTGTTTAGTCCATCTTGAATTCATGGCGGATCTGTTCACGACGGAGGGTGCTAAAGTGGCGTTTGTCTTCAGTTTACTGTCCGGTAAAGCCCTGGCCTGGGCTACTCCCCTCTGGGATTGTAGAGATCCGGTCTCCTTGAACCTGTCTGCATTCCTTTCTGAATTCCGTAAAGGTTTTGAAGAACCCGCCCGAGCCTCCTCTGCCGAGACGGCTCTACTGAACCTTTGCCAAGGAGACTCCCCCGTTGGCGACTACGCGGTTCAGTTCCGCACTCTTGCCTCAGAACTTTCTTGGAACGACGTGGCTTTGTGTGCTACCTTTAAAAAAGGACTATAGAATCAACGATGCTCTCGCTGCACGAGATTTTCCAACTAACCTGAGTGAACTTATCCATTTGGCCACCCGTATTGATGTGCGTTTTGCCAAGAGGAAGAAAGAACTTCTTTTGGAAGGAGAACCTGCCCAAACACAGCGATTACCCCGACTGGCACCTCTGTTCCAACATCCACCTCTACCATCTACTTTGCCTCCTGCCGAAGAGGCTATGGATGTGGACCGTTTTCGCTTAACGCAACAGGAAAGATCCCGTCAACGCAGTGAGAATTTGTGCTTATATTGTGCCAGTTCGGGGGACTTTCTCATAGACTGCTGCTCTGTGCGTCCTCTGTGTCCAGGAAAACGCTCTCATCTTGGTCAAGTTGGAGTGGCATTCCTTGGCCTCTCTTCGCTTGGCCATTCTGGTTCAAGTGTTCACCTCTGCCAGAACCTCTTTCATTGCCTCTGCTCTTTTGGATTCCAGTTCCGCTGGTAACTTCATTGGTGCCTCCCTGGTCCATAAATACCGTCTTCCAGTGTCATGTCACGCCAAGCCCTTCTACATCTCTTCTGTAAATGGACAGAATCTGAATTATAATGTGCAATTTCACATGCAACCCCTTGACATGCATGTGGGAAATTTGCATAAAGAAAAAATTGTGTTCTATGTGCTACCACAGTGTACTTCAGAGCTTCTTCTTGGTCTTCCTTGGTTTCAACGCCCTTCTCCACATCTCGACTGGAAGACCGGAGAAATCACTTCCTGGGGACAATATTGCCAAGTTCACTGTCTTGATCCTCCTGTGATTCCTTCAGTACCTGTTAGAAGACGGAAGACTTCTCGACAGAAGCCTGCAAGTTCCTTACAGCCTTTGCCCATTTCTAACACCTCTTGGTCTCATGTGGTGGGGAACTTTTTTAGTTCCAAAGAAAAGGGGGAGACCAAAGGGGGGGGTACTGTAATAGGCGCGCTCCGGTCAGACACGCTGGCCGTGAACACGCTGTCATGTCTCTGTTGCCTGCACAGCTGTCAAGCCCCCTCCCATAGGCTTGCATTGAGGGGGGCGGAGCGTGACATCACACGGGGCGGAGCCTTGACGTCACAATGCTTTGGATAGGGGATAAGATGTCTAAGCGCCCGAGTACCCCTTTAAGTTTCCTGTTCTTAACTGACAGGAGGGGCACCTGGTGTGGTCTTCTGCTGCTTTAGCTCATCTGCATCAAGGTTGGATGTGTTGTGCCTTCAGAGGTGGTACTCTGCAGACCTTGGTTGTAACCAATGATTGTTTAAGTTACTGTTGCCTTTCTATCTTGAACCAGTCTTCCCATTCTCCACTAACATCAGCAAGACATTTTCATCCCCACAACTGCCGCTCACAGCATATTTTCTCTTTTCCGGACCATTCTCTGTAAACCCTAGAGATGATTGAGAGCAAATCCCAGTAGACTAGCAGTTTCTGAAATGTTCAGACCGTACCGTCTGGCACTGTCCCAACAGGGGGAAGAAATTGGAGCATTTAGAAATGGATGTGGCTTGTATGACTGAGAAAGAGTGGGAAAGGTGTATGTGAGAGAGAACTGCTATGTCCGGTTGTTAGTGAGGGAACTGTTGTGAATGCCAATGAGGTCTGACGTAGAACTTTGCTGGGCTATCAAAGCCTGGAAGCCCATGCTCAAAAAGAGTGCTAAGCAAGGGAGTACAGTGGTCCCTCAACATACGATGGTAATCCGTTCCAAACGGACCATCGTTTGTTGAAACCATTGTATGTTGAGGGATCTGTGCAATGGAAAGTATAGGACAGTGGTCTACAACCTGCGGACCTCCAGATGTTGCAAAACTACAACACCCAGCATGCTGGTTGTAGACCACTGTTAGAAGAAGTTGTACTCACCTGTCCCCGCCGCTCCGGACCGTGACCGCTCGTCACCGCTGCCCTGGATGTCGCCGTCCATCGCTGTTACTGCCTCCCTGTGGTGTCCCCGACGCTCCGGCAAGGCCTCTGCTTCCCCTGCATCCGCGCTCTCCGTCGCCGCCATCACGTTGCTATGCACGGCGCTCCAATTGGATGACGGGACGGCGTGCGCGGCAACGTGATGACGTCGATGGAGAGCGCCGGATCCCGAAGAGGACGCGCCGGAGCCCCGAGGACAGGTGAGTGACCATCACCTGAGCTCACGGGGCACCGTAAACGGCTATTCGGCGGCAGCTGAAGCAGTCTGCGCTGCCGGATAGGCGTTTATGCGATGGCCCCGACATATGAAAGCATCACATGTTGAAATTATCGTATGTCGGGGCCATCGTAGGTCGAGGGGTCACTGTACGTACCATAGTGTACCACCAGTGCTGAGACACTGCTAAGGGTTGCCTCTGCTACAGAGTACGAAAGGGCTGAGGACATCGGAGGGTCGCAAGGCTGTAGGCATTACAGATAGAAGCAATGGTGGGCAGGAATAGTGAGAGAGTGTGGGCTTGGTTAGACAACACCCAATAGACCATGAGATGACGGCACACACTGCCATACTGTTATGAGGCCTTACGCTGATACATGTAGGATGACATAACATGATGCAGTATAATACACCCTTCATCTGTCCCTGAGAACCCTTCGGCCTCATTTTACATTTTTGTGTTTTTCTTTGGTCCTGTCATGGCTCTTTTGTGCTTTCCTGACACTTTCTGTGTAGAATACATTTGCTCGGAATAATTATCGTTGAGGTTATGGAGGATTGAGGTGAAGCTCATTTCCTCTTATGTTTTTGCATAGATTCCCCCCCCCCCCCCCCCCCCCCCCCCCCCCCACCACATCTTTCCCAGTCGATCTTGTCCCAGTGACACGACACAGCTGGTTACATGCTATAATAATGGCTTCCATCATCGCGCCATTATCACCAGTCATTTTGAAATCCCACTGTACTCCATCCATTAGCGAGAAAATCCGTGCATGCTATTTAATGGGAGGATAACAAGGGGGCAATTTAATGCATTTAGTCCAAATTATCATCTTCCTGCGTGTTCACTGTTCCGATCCATTTTAAAGAATAGAAAGCTACTTAGTAAAAAAAACATTTGTCCTCTCCTCAGCTTTCCCACATTCTGTAAAAAAAATGAACTTTTAATGTGACTTTTTGGCCTTTTATAGAATGAATTGTTTGGTTATTTTTATCCTATTCTTTGATTTGTACAGTATGTCAGTGAACTCATTCTGTATCTATTTTCCTATGGTAATACAGTAGATAGTGCCTAATCCATAAGTGATGTCTATGGAGGAAAACCATAATACCGGGGGGGGGGGGGGGGGGTCATGGGGCAAGTTGGTGGACTGTCTGCAGGTTGAGGACTGTCTGCAAGTTGGTGGACTGTCTGCAGGTTGAGGACTGTCTGCAAGTTGATGGACTGTCTGCAGGTTGAGGACTGTCTGTAGGTTGGTGGACTGTCTGCAGGTTGAGGACTGTCTACAGGTTGGCGGACTGTGTCTGCAGGTTCAGAACTGTCTGCAAGTTGATGGACTGTCTGCAGGTTGAGGACTGTCTGCAAGTTGGTGGACTGTCTGCAGGTTGAGGACTGTCTGCAAGTTGATGGACTGTCTGTAGGTTGAGGACTGTCTGTAGGTTGGTGGACTGTCTGCAGGTTGAGGACTGTCTACAGGTTGGCGGACTGTGTCTGCAGGTTCAGAACTGTCTGCAAGTTGATGGACTGTCTGCAGGTTGAGGACTGTCTGTAGGTTGGTGGACTGTCTGCAGGTTGAGGACTGTCTACAGGTCTGCGGACTGTGTCTGCAGGTTCAGAACTGTCTGCAAGTTGATGGACTGTCTGCAGGTTGAGGACTGTCTGCAGGTTGGTGGACTGTGTCTGCAGATTGAGGACTGTCTGCAAGTTGATGGACTGTCTTCAGGTTGAGGACTGTCTGCAGGTTGGTGGACTGTGTCTGCGGGTTGAGGACTGTCTGCAAGTTGATGGACTGTCTGCAGGTTGGTGGACTGTGTCTGCAGGTTGAGAACTGTCTGCAAGTTGATGGGCTGTCTGCAGGTTGAGGACTGTCTGCAGGTTGGTGGACTGTGCCTGCAGGTTGAGGACTGTGTCTGCAGGTTGAGGACTGTCTACAGGTTGGTGGACTGTGTCTGCAGGTTGAGGACTGTCTGCAGGTTGGTGGACTGTGTCTGCGGGTTGAGGACTGTCTGCAGGTTAGTGGACTGTGTCTGCAGGTTGAGGACTGTCTGCAGGTTAGTGGACTGTATCTGCAGGTTGAGGACTGTCTGCAGGTTGGTGGGTTGTCTGCAGATGAACTGGAATATTTGATTCACAAGACAGTTTTATAGTAGGTTTTCCCATAGGCAAATGTGGGCAGCTGGGGTAGTAGTACCTTTACATAGTCTTTTGTGTTCACAGTAGCTTTGTGGTCTGGCTGAACCAGGGGTCAAGTCCTGGAAAAAAGTGTGGGCACCCACCAAGATTTCCACTCGAAAGGCTGGTCCTCCAGGACCCCTGCTAATGGGAACAGTGTTCCTGATGTGGAAAATGTGCAGGAACTCCATTCCCATGCGTTCCTGCAGGAAGTACATGTCATTTTCTTATCTCCTGACTAGTGTTGCTCGCGAATATTCGCAATTCGAATTTTATTCGCGAATATCGCATATTCGCGAATATAGCGCTATATATTCGTAATTACGAATATTCGTTTATTTTATTTTTTATTTTTTTCACAGTACACATAACAGTGATCATCCCTCTCTGCTTCCAGCTTGTGTGGTGTAAAGAATACTCTAATATTACTGTGTGAAACCGGCGCGCGAATTTTCGCATATGCGAAAATTTGCATATGCTAATTTTCGCATATGTTAATTTTCGCACACGCGAATATTTACATATGCGAAAATACAATGAGAATATTACGAATATGCGAATATTCGCGAATATTCGTCCATATATTCGCGAATATTCGCGAATTCGAATATGGCCTATGCCGCTCAACACTACTCCTGACACATTTCTGTTTTTTAAGGAAGCTACAAGTCTGTGAGCCTAGGTTTAGCTAATTTCAGACATACCTTCTTCAAGCAATTATACCTGAGCCTAGCCCAAGTCTGCTGCAAAGATAGTTCTGCTCTACAGCATTTTCTTTTAGAGGTTACCATGGATAAGGCTATGTTCACATTGCTGCCATACTCAGGCCATTCAGGGCCCATTTGATTCCAAACAAAGGGGCTGAACAAAAGCTTTGCACAAGGGACACCGCCAGGACCCAAAGAATCCCATTGACTTAAATGGGGACCATTGGGTGTCTGTTATTTTAGGGGAGTTGAGTGGAGAAAAAAGATTGGACATGCAATACTTTTTTCTCTGCTCTACTTCCATTCTATCGAGAGGAAGCTCCCTTTATCGGAGCACTGCGACAATATGAATGTACCCTAAGCTCACAAGGACCTTTGTTCGGACCTGTGCCCACCTGTTAAGTCAGGGGAACTTTACCTGGTTTCACTTCTTCGAATATCATTTCACAGTTTGCAAAAAAGTAAGAAAGCCCTGGAGGGGACAGAATGGGAACGGAGGGGCCCCATGACAGGGGTATTATGCGGGAAGGTAGGGGTTAAATGTGAGGAGTTTAGAGGAGGGAGCTAGGGAAGCGCGGGCTTTTAGTGAGGGAGTAGGGAGGAGTTAAGGAGGGTATATAGGAGAGGGCATTTGTGCGGGGGCCACAATCTGCATGGCTGAAGAAGTGTCCCTACCTGTGCCATGGCAGACATGGAGGCGATTCTGCGGCGCATACGGGATGAGGTCCTCCGGTGCGGCTCCCAGTGGCTGGAGGACGCGCTCCCATCCCTCACCGCCTCTCCGGTGCTTTCGGCGGGGGAGTCCGGGCCCCGTTCTAGCGGCCGGCGCTCTCGCCCGCCGGAGCGCCTGTCACCTGCAGCTTCCCCTATTCCCAGGTGCCGACGGGTGAGTCCTTCTCCGGCCGCTTCCTGCCGTGGGTCCGGAGCGTCGGGCGGGGGGCGGTCCGGGCAGGCACCCCTCGGTCGGCCTGTTGTGAGGAGCGGTGCGGGGCGTGCTGTCGGCGCGTCCCAGGGCTTCGGTGAGGGACCGGCGCGTGGTGCGGCCCGCTCTGGAGGGCGGGCCCGGCGGAGATCCGGAGCTGCTGTTTCCTCTGCCCCTCAGTCGGGGGGGCAGTCTCCTGCAGGCCTGGTTGCTACCCGGGCCGTGATTCATGTTGCGCCCTCTGCTTCCTCTTCCAGGGGGAGCAGGAGGGCTGGTTCTGCAGTGTCCCCTGCTGCTGCTGCCGGCAGGGGGGCGGTGCTTCTGGGAGGAGACGAGATCGAGGCTGCTCTCAGTGAGGTCAGTGAGGATGATCTGCTGCTGCTGGCTGGAGAATCTACAGAGACCCTGGACCCGCTGTTTTGTCCCCTGCTCCCCTCCGGGGTTGTAGCGGGTGTTGGCGTCAGCGGGGTTCGGTCGCCACCACTGTCCGTCCAAGCCGCTGGTGGGGCGACTTCTGCTGCTGCGGAGTCGTCGGACGGGGTCCCCACGGTCCTTTCCTTGGACGATGTGTCTGTCACCCGTGGTGTCCGGAGTCGCCCTTCTTCTGGAGTTACGGCCGCTGGTTCCGAGCCGGTGAGGTCGGGTGAGTCTACCACTGTCTCCAATCTGGGGGGTTTTGGGGGGGGTGGGTGGGCGATTTACAATTGTTTTTTAATGGCTTGCATGCTTTACTGCGGGGGAGTGGTCTGGGGGCGGGGGGTTCCCAGGTGTCTCCGGTACCTGTTTGGGGGGCTGGGGGGGTGCAGCAGGCTGGGGGGGTGCTGGGGTGTCGGGTCCGGTTGGGGGGACTGGGTCGGGCTCGTCGGTGGGGGCCCTGGTAGTGGCGGCGTCGGGCTCTGGGGGAGGGGTCCGGCTCGCGGATGCGGCTAGGGGGGAGATTTATGTTTGTTTTGAGGGCCCATTGGGCGCTCATCTCAAGGCGGAGGTCCGGGAAGCGGGAGTATGTCGACATTTTTTCGCTCCTGCCGCTGGATTAGTTCAACTTGGACAGGGTCCGGCCGGACGAGTCTAAGCGGTTGGAAAAGGTGGAGGAGGAGGAGTGTCGGCGGTATCGGCTGATACCCCGGACGTTCTCCAATTGGCTTCAGGCCTTCGCCATTTTGGCTAGCGTGGTGGGTGAGAGGGCGCCGGAGTCCTGTTCCGGTCTCTTCTGCTACATGGATGCGGTGGGGGAGGCGTATCGGATTTATGGGGGCTCGGCGTGGCTTCGGTACGACGAGCAGTTCCGGCAACGCATGGCGGTGAGTCCGGATCTGCGTTGGGAGCATAAGGATATCGGTTTGTGGATGCGGCTGATGGCGGCTCCTCGTAGCGGGACTGGGCCGCAGTCCTTTCGGGACGGTGTCGGGGGTTCGGGTTTGGGGTCAGGGCGGTCAGGGGGGGCCGGGCGTGGGGTTTGTTGGCAGTTCAACGAAGGGAGCTGCAAGTTCGGGGCGGATTGCCGGTTCAAGCACGAATGTTCCGGTTGCGGGGGTGGGGGACACGGTTTGTCACGCTGTTTCCGGCAGGGGAAGGGTAAGCCGGGAGAGGCTGACCAGAAGAGGGGTGACGCCGGTACGGGTGGAAAGGATGTTGCCTATCCTCGCGCTTTACCCAAATAGGGAGGCGGCGGAGCTGTTGCGCTTGGGTTTTGCGGAGGGTTTTCGGATCCCTTTTTCCGGGTCGGCGGGTTCGGGGGGGCTGGTGCGGAATTTGGTTTCTGCACGGGCCCGTCCGGAGCTGGTGGAAGAGAAGCTTTTGCGCGAGGTGGAGATGGGGAGGATGGCTGGTCCCTTTGCTGGCTCTCCTATTGAGGGATTGCGGGTGTCGCCTTTGGGCCTAGTGCCCAAAAAGGTGCCTGGCAAGTTTCGCCTCATTCACCATCTCTCCCACCCTGAAGGGGGATCGGTGAATGACGGCATTGACCCGGTTTTGTGTGCGGTGTCGTACACTTCTTTCGACGCTGCGTTGGTGTGGGTGCGGCGTTTTGGGCAGGGGGCTTTATTGGCGAAAACTGACATAGAGGCAGCTTTTCGCCTGCTGCCTGTTCATCCTGACAGTTTTTACTTGTTGGGTTGTTGTTTAGGTGATAGTTTTTTCGTTGACCTTTGTTTGCCCATGGGTTGTTCTATCTCGTGTGCATTTTTTGAAAAGTTTAGTTCGTTTTTAGAGTGGGTGGTGCGGCGGGAGTCCCAGTTGGACTCGGTGTTGCACTACTTGGATGACTTTCTTTTTTTTTTTTGGGCCCGGCTGGGTCTCGGGTCTGTGCGGTGCTGTTGCAGGAGATGGAGCGGGTCGCAACATGGTTTGGCGTCCCGTTGGCGCCGGACAAGACGGAGGGCCCGTCTACGGCGGTTAAGTTTCTGGGGATCATTATTGATACCGTGGCGATGGAGTGTCGGTTGCCGGATGAGAAGCTGAGTGAGCTGAAAGAGGAGATCGATAGGGCATGCAGGGTTAAGAAATTGCAATTGCGGGAGGTCCTATCAATAATCAGACGGCGAATTCTCCGCCGGTTGTTACGCTGCTGCGTCACCTGGTGCTACGGGGTTTGGAGCTTAATTCGCATGTTGTCGCTTTGCATGTGCCGGGGGTGGTTAACTCAGTCGCTGATGCTCTCTCTCGTTTGCAGTGGGACCGATTTCGGGAGTTGGCACCGGAGGCCGAGGAGCAGGGGATCCCTTGTCCGGAGTGGCTGTGGAGGCTGGTTTAGCTGTGGCGATGGGCCTTGTGGGACGGTCTGTGACCAGGTCAACGTGGGAGTCTTATAGTCGGTGGTGGGCAGATTGGGAGTTATTGCTTCGGCAGCTTTCCATTACGGGCGCCCCTTCGGAATGGGAGGCGGCTCTTTTATTTTATGTGGGCAGGGCTTTTTGTGAGCGGGTGTCCCCGTCGGGTCTGGGTCGCCGGATGGCGGCTCTGGCTTTTTGATTCAAGGTCCGGGGAGTGCCGGATGGGATGAAGTCTTTTTTGGTGCGGCAGGCGGTGCGGGGGTTTCGTAAGGGGGCTAGTTCTAGGGATTTGCGCCAACCGGTGACATTTTCGTTGTTGTTGCGCTTGGGTTCTTTATTGGCTGGGGTGTGTTTTTCGGTATATGAGCTATGTTTGTTCCGTTTGGCTTTTGCATTGGCGTTTTTCGGGGCTTTTCGTATATCGAAGTTGGTGTCTCCTAGTCGTTGTCGGGCCGGGGGGCTTCTTTTTTCGGATGTGGTTTTGGTGGAGGGGGTTTTGCAGTGCCGCGTTCGGCGGTCAAAGACGGATCAGATGGGTCGGGGGGCGGTGGTGCGTTTGGCGCGCCTGGGGAGTTCGGAGATGTGCCCTGTGGCTTGTTACTCCGCGTTTTTGGCTTTGCGGGTGGGGATTGTGGGTCCGTTGCTGGTCCATGCTGACGGGGGTTTTCTGTCTCGTTTTCAGTTTGTGGGGGTTTTCCGTAAGTGTTTGCGCGCGGCGGGATTCGTGGCAGAGGACTACAGTTCTCATTCCTTCCGGATAGGTGCGGCGACCGAGGCGTCTCGGTGGGGCCAGGGACCGGAAATGGTTAAGCAGATTGGGAGGTGGGAATCTGAGAGGTATAGGCTGTACGTTCGTCCTCATTTGTTGTGATGTGCGTGTGTTTGCGCCTGTGGGTTGTACTGTATTCTTTTCTTTTGTCGTTTCAGGTGGAGCGGCTGGGCTTGTCTGGATTGTCGGCCATTCGTATGTGACGCGAGGGGCAGTAAGGGCGGGGGTTCGGCCGGCGGGCAGACAGTTGGGATTGGACGGTTCGGTGGCCCAGGTTCGCTGGTTGGGAAAGGGGGGCATGAGGTGGTCAGAACTGTTGTCCAGGGTCCATTTCTTTGTTCAGCTGGACCGGTCCCCAGATATCTTAGTGGTCCATTTAGGTGGGAATGATTTGGGTGTGCGCAGGTCTCGGGATTTGATCAGGGACATTAAACTGGACCTGTTGCGTTTGTGGTCCTCTTTCCCGGATTTGGTCCTGGTGTGGTCCGAGATGGTTGCCAGGCAGAAATGGAGGCAGGCTCGGTCGGTGGTAGCGATCAACAAGGCGAGGATTAAGGTGAATAAGGCGGTGAGTAAGTTCGTGGCCAGGAATGGTGGTTTGGTGGCGCGGGATTTGGAGGAAGGGGGTGCGGATTTTGTGGCCTCGGATGGTATTCATCTTAATGGGATGGGTATGGATTTGTGGCTTCTTGAGTTGAAGGAGACGGTGGAGAGGGCATTGAGGCTGTGGAGGAACGGGGACAAGTAAGGGGTCACTTGTCCCCGTTGTGGCGGGGTCAGGAGAGGAATCTGGGGAGGCACCAGTGGATGGGCATGGTATGTTGGATGATGTGGAGGTGGGCTGGGAGCGGTTCCCAGCCAGAAGGTGGAATTCAGGTTGGTGGGCTTCACAAAATGGTGCTCCTGTGCAGGTGAGCTACGGCTAGGAGCAAGTGAAGATCCCACCCCCTGTGGTCTGGTAACGGTGCCCCTCAGGTTCTTCTCCTGCGCTAATAGACATCCTAATGTTAGGACAGGTTATATTGTTATGCATGATGTTCATACATCGGTTTACAATGTTGTAATTGATTATTTATGTTATTTAATAAATGGGCTGCTGTGGCCTTTGTTTAACCAACACATGTCTTATGTCATTTATAGGAGGAAATAAGCTAAAATTAAGTTAAAGGTGTTAAATGATAGATGATCTGGTGGGGGTCATAGCAGCTATAATATCCCCTAGTCAAGAAAGCCCTGGAGGGGACAGAATGGGAACGGAGGGGCCCCATGACAGGGGTATTATGCGGGAAGGTAGGGGTTAAATGTGAGGAGTTTAGAGGAGGGAGCTAGGGAAGCGCGGGCTTTTAGTGAGGGAGTAGGGAGGAGTTAAGGAGGGTATATAGGAGAGGGCATTTGTGCGGGGGCCACAATCTGCGTGGCTGAAGAAGTGTCCCGCCCGCCCACCCTTAATTTTGTCACAGTAGCGGGGTCAGGAGAGGAATCTGGGGAGGCACCAGTGGATGGGCATGGTATGTTGGATGGTGTGGAGGTGGGCTGGGAGCGGTTCCCAGCCAGAAGGTGGAATTCAGGTTGGTGGGCTTCACAAAATGGTGCTCCTGTGCAGGTGAGCTACGGCTAGGAGCAAGTGAAGATCCCATCACCTGTTGGTCTGGTAACGGTGCCCCTCAGGTTCTTCTCCTGTGCTAATAGACATCCTAAAGTTAGGACAGGTTATATTGTTATGTATGACGTTCATACATCGGTTTACAATGTTGTAATTGATTATTTATGTTATTTAATAAATGGGCTGCTGTGGCCTTTGTTTAACCAACACACGTCTTATGTCATTTATGGGAGGGAATAAGCTAAAATTAAGTTAAAGGTGTTAAATGATAGATGATCTGGTGGGGGTCATAGCAGCTATAATATCCCCTAGTCAAGTGGCGGTTGTCCATTTGCCCAAATAGCACACGTAGTAAAGAAAGAAAAATAGGGGGACACTGTATGAAGCTGCAATAGCACTGATGCTACTAGGGTCAGAAATTTTAGTCTGTAACATGAGAAAGGGGAGATTATTCCCTAAAATGCACTGATATAAAGACAATGAAGAATTCTGGAGAATTCATGACTTGGATATTAAAAGTCTTCTTTACACTGAGTGTTCCAGTGCAGTTTCCGAGTTATTGTTGTCATAATCTTATAATAAGCTAAAATAATAGGCTTATGTGGTGACCCAGTATGGAATGCTGTATCCTGTCCATCCTGTCAGGCAGATGTTTCCTTCAGAGTCCGTCTGGGGCCCCATACTCAGGACTCAATATATTATATTATTATTCCATTGTTGTTATTCTGGAATTTTCTATGTTGTTGTTTCTTTAAGTCTGTTAGCAGAGAAGGCGCAGAGTGAATCAGGTGACCTGTCTGCCCCAATGGGAGCCCTCCAAATTGCCCTGTATATAGTGTAGGGGGGGGGGAGCTGCCCAGACTACAGCTAGCAGAGCTCCTGTTCACAGTTGAGCTCCTGAGATACAGTGTGGAGAAGTCAGAGAAAAGTGTGAGGTGATCTGAGGGGGCCTCAAGCTACTCGGAAGTCTAATCCTGTAACCACGCATCTTCTAAGGAAAATCCTCCACGCTTAGGAGAACGTCAAAGCCTAGTGGTAAGCACTAAACCCTGGGGAAGAAAAGCAATGGTCGTCTGTCTGCAGCACCAAAGTCAGCGTGGGTTGTCATTTATCACAAGTCAGGACCATACAGCACAGAGCTAACAACTGCAAGTCCCAGCAAGGGGATAGGCTTGCAAGGTTTACGCTGTACCTCCCTTTGCACCGATCTAAGCTGTAAAGGAATTACCATCTATCCTGCCCTAGTAAATACAGTTATCAGTAACCTTGTATCGGAGTATTTATTTCCCCATGCCTGGCCCAGGAGAAGCTGTCTCAAACTTTGGACCGTGTTTAGGCTAATGGTGCCCTGGCGTCACGAAAAGGTTAATTTCCCGTTATCAACCCCCATGGCACCACACTTGCAAACAGGGATTGTCTGTATAAGAAAACCCTTTTGAAGTCACACGCCAGAGAAAACTGGTATTGTGTTATGCCTGGTGTAAGTCCGGAAGAGGTTTAGCATGACTTCCCTCTTTAGTGCTCGTGAACCTTTAAACCGTGCACCGCCCTCCTGACACTGGGACTGGAAATAAGTCAGTGTTTGAAGGTTAACTATTTTCAATTGAAAATAATTATTCAGTATTTATGGATATTTTATAGGATCATTCTGGGTGAAATTACCCTTTATTACTGGGTCTGCGAACGCTCCAGCTCCTCCGACACGCAAGAACAGGATGGGTTCATTGACAAGGTCTGCAGCTTATCTTTTGTTTGTGATACCTACCCTGATATCAAAAGGATAGGGGATAAGATGTTAAATCGCGGGGATCCCACCGCTGGGGACCCCCGAGATCTCTCCTGCAACACCACCGTTTTTCAGCTGCACAGAGCGAGGATCGCTCTGTGGCTCATGACGGGGGGTGCAGGTTACTGAGTATCGTGATGTCATGGCTCCGCCCCCTAGTGATGTCACACCCCGCCCCTCAATGCTGGTCTATGGGAGGGGGCACTAGGGGGGAAACACATTGAGGTTGTTTATTATGTTATTTATATGGGCCATATTTTCCTTTTTTTGGGGGGTGGGCAGATTTAAATAAGCAAGTTTACTATATGTATCATGCCTTAATATGAAATGCTTTTATTGATGCTTGAATATTATTAGGAGACTTATTATAGGGACTAGTTGGATGCTATATATTTACCTTTTTTTGCCCATACTAGCGTCTGCCTACTTCGTTCATCAATATGTGGCTCCACTCTTTTCGGCACGTGTTCTTCTGAACTGTAAGTCATATCATAACTTACTGTATCTATCGACTGTTTTTGGATATTGATATTTATAGTCATAGACAATTTTATGTGGCGTCATATTGTATCCATACCAATATTGTAAATAATCAGTGTGAATTTTTCCTATTGATACTTGTTTCATACCACCTGAGGAAGTCTACAAGTTTGTAGAGATTTTCTATACAATTTTATTAAGCATTACCATTAAAAGTTCTATTTTAGGGGATTTTGGTTGTTTTCCTTTGTCAGCCACTTTTGTTCCCAAATCCATTATTTGATCTATTTCTGTAAGTGTTATATATACATCTTGGCATAGCCTTGGCTTTCTTTGCCGCCTACATTTCTCATCCTGCTCGATATAATGTAGCTTTCCATGAAACAGACGTCAGCCTCTCCGCCAGTCAGTCACCCTATCGTAGACTCTCCGCACAGCTACCGGGTAGGTTTTTAACATAGTTATATTAAAGTTGAATGTTTTATCTACACTGGGTTAGTGCCGCCTTCTATTTCTCCTATTGAATTATGACTATGTTGTATTTGTGTAAAAAGGACTTTATTTCAATAGTAATTGGTGGTTATAACTGTAGATGAAGACCATACAACCGATTCAGAAAGTTTTCAGACCCCTTCTGTTTTATCACAATTAGTATGTTGCCTTATATTTAAAGGGTACCTCTCATCAAAAAAACGTTTCATATATTATAGATTAATGTATGCAGAATAACTTTACAATTGCATGTTATTAAAAAATATGCTTCTTTCTATTTAATTTTCCACTTTGAAGAAATGACCACTAGGGGTCTCCCTACCAGTCCTGGCAGCAAGCATTTCAGACTCATGCTGGAGTCCTAAACACTACGAGCTGCCAGTCTGCTTTGTTCACAAAGGAGAACACTCAGAACTGCCAGCCTGCTTTGTTCACAGCCTGTTTGGCTGTGAACAAAGCAGGCTGGCAGCTCTGAGTGTTTAGGACTCCAGCATGAGTCAGAAATGCTTGCTGACAGGACTGATCGGGAAAAATACAATAGAAAGAAGCATATTTCTCATTAACATGCTATTGGAAAGTTATTCAACATTCAGTAATCTAAAATATATCAAAAGTTTATTTGATGAGAGGTACCCTTTAAAAAATAATGTTTTTCCCCATCATCCTGCCCCATCATCAATACCTCATAGTGACAAAGTGAAAACAGATCTTTGTTAATTTATTAACCCCTTAACAACACAGGACGTATATTTACGTCCTGCGCCGGCTCCCGCGACATAAAGCGGGATCGCGCCGCAATCCCGCATCATATCGCGTCGGTCCCGGCGCTCATCAACGGCCGGGACCCGCGGCTAATACCACACATCGCCGATCGCGGCGATGTGCGGTATTAACCCTTTAGAAGCGGCGGTCAAAGCTGACCGCCGCTTCTAAAGTGAAAGTGACCCAGCTGCTCAGTCGGGCTGTTCGGGACTGCCGCGGTGAAATCGCGGCGTCCAGAACAGCTGATAGGACACCGGGAGGGCCCTTACCTGCCTCCTCGGTGTCCGATCGGCGAATGACTGCTCCGTGCCTGAGATCCAGGCAAGAGCAGTCAAGCGCCGATAACACTGATCACAGGCGTGTTAATACACGCCTGTGATCAGGATGAGAGATCAGTGTGTGCAGTGTTATAGGTCCCTATGGGACCTATAACACTGCAAAAAAAATGTAAAAAAAAGTGTTAATAAAGATCATTTAACCCCTTCCCTAATAAAAGTTTGAATCACCCCCCTTTTCCCATAAAAAAAATAAAACAGTGTAAAAAAAGATAAAAATAAACATATGTAGTATCGCCGCGTGCGTAAATGTCCGAACTATAAAAATATATCATTGATTAAACCGCACGGTCAATGGCGTACGCGCAAAAAAATTCCAAAGTCAAAAATAGCGCATTTTTGGTCACTTTTTCTACCATTCAAAAATTAATTAAAAGTGATCAAAAAGTCCGATCAAAACAAAAATCCTACCGATAAAAACTTCAGATCACGGCGCAAAAAATGAGTCCTCATACCGCCCTGTATGTGGAAAAATAAAAAAGTTATAGGGGTCAGAAGATGACATTTTTAAACGTATAAATTTTCCTGCATGTAGTTATGATTTTTTCCAGAAGTGCGACAAAATCAAACCTATATAAGTAGGGTATCATTTTAACCGTATGGACCTACAGAATAATTATAATGTGTAATTTTTACCGAAATATGCACTGCGTAGAAACGGAAGCCCCCAAAATTTGGCGTTTTTTCTTCGATTTTGTCGCACAATGATTTTTTTTTCCGTTTCGCTGTACATTTTTGGGTAAAATGACTAATGTCACTGCAAAGTAGAATTGGCGACGCAAAAAAAAAAAGCCATAATATGGATTTTTAGGTGAAAAATTGAAACGGTTATGATTTTTAAAAGGTAAGGAGGAAAAAACGAAAGTGCAAAAACGGAAAAACCCTGAGTTCTTAAGGGGTTAAAAAGGAAAAACAAGTATTCAGACCATTTGCTTTGACCCTTAAAATGTAACTTTGGCTCCTCCCATTTGACCATCTCTGAGATGTTTCCCCACCATGATCGGAGTCACTTGTGGTAAATTCAGATGATTGGACAGGATTTGCGAAGACACAGTCCTGTCTATATAACGTCTCACAGCTGACAATGTGTATCAGAACAAAAACCAAGCGATGAGGAGAGAAAGAACAGCCCGTAGAGCTCAGAGACAGGATTTGGAAAGACATAGCTATGTCTCTATAAGGTATCGTGGCTGACAATGTATATCAGAGCAACAACCAAGTCATGAGGCGAAAGAACTGCCTGTAAAGCTCAGAGACAGGATTGTGTGGAGGCAAGAATATAAAAAGAGAAGGATATAAAAAGAGCTGGTGCCACCTATGAAGGTGGGCAGGGACTTATTACCATCTCATTCCTATATAATACCCTTTTTTATGCTTTTTAAGCAACAACTGCTTTCTGTGTTAAATAGAACCACCCATGAGGTGCCAGTGAATGGCTTCCCCAGCTCAGTTTCCTATGCTCTACAGATCAGTCGGAGTCGATGAGAACTGAAAAAAAGCAACATTTTATAAATAATGGAGATGACATGGGGAGATCAAGCCAAATGTAAATTCTCAGACCCAAAAAGTGGTGGCTTATGTCATGTAGAATAAAAGTGTTTAAATTGGGTAAGCAGGGCCTGTACTAAGGGAATCCGAGGACCCAGGACTGATGATATTGGGAGTAATTTACTTATAGACAAGACCTGGGAAACCCACAAGGGGTGAGTCTTGGCCCCTAAAAAGGTGGTGAAGAAAATCCCAGAGGAAATGAAGGATTGTCAGTGACCAGAAGTGATGGTATCTCAACTAGGAAAGCACCAGCCCAGACTATTCTGTCTGCCTTCCTTTTAAACACACTTCCCCTTTCTGCTACCTCATTAGTTAGGCCACAGGTGGAGGTTACTCCAGGGTTAGCTAAGGAAGTACACCCTTTACTTGCCACACTGTCACAATATATATTATATATAAAATAAATATATATTAATGTTTCACTTACTTAAAGAGTACTTGTCCTGATCTTGATAAATTTCATAACTCTCTCAGTTCATCATAATAACCCAGCAACTGTCTTTATTTTTATAATTTTTTCGTTTTTTACCTTGATACAGTAGAATCTCCTAATAGCGAACACTCAGGAAAAAAACCCGCTATTGAGAGATGTTACCTATTGAGGAAAAAAGGCTTAAAATCTTTCTAAATGACAGAATACTGTACTGTACTCACTCCAGAGTGTAATTACTATAAAACATGATAAAAATCAATATTATAGTAAAATCTCCCAGTGCCGTTTAATCACCGCTTATTACACCCTGTACCATTTCATCCTCCAGTGCCATTTTATTCCCCCTCCTGATCCCTCCAATGCCACTTCATTCCTCCCCCCTTGAACCCCCTGTGCCATATTATTCCCCCTTCCTCTCAGTAAGTGCAGCGCAGAGGAATTCAGGAGAACATCAAACCCGCTGGGGCCCCTGCACCTGAGCCTGCTAGCCAGGTAAGAAGAACAACATGGGAAGGACGGAAGGGGAAAAGTGATGTGGCACAAGAGGTAAGGGGAAGATGATTTGACCCAGGGGGAATGAAATGGCACAGGTGGGATAAAGGGGGGGAAAGAAATTTGCACAGGGGGGGATGAAAGGGAAATTATGTGGTACAGGGGTAATAAAGGGGGGAATGATTTTGCACAAGGGGAATAAAGTGGCACCTGAGGATCGGAGTGGGAGGGGGCAAATGATGTGGCAGGTGGACATACAGAAGAAGTAGACCACTGTTTAAACAGCGGTCTTCTGCTTCTGTGCTGGGGTTGCTGCAGGGGGTGCAGTGGGGGCCAGAGTCTGGGACACTTACTGGGGTATTGGCTGTAGTCCCCTGACGGCGGCCCTGTGTACAAGATAGGGCTGGTACATAAGCCTGGTTGTCCCCTGTTGGGTGTGTTTTGTCCCCTACTGGGAGTGTTTTGTCCCCTATTGGGTTTGTTTCAGTGTCCGCTATTGGCAGTGTCCCCTATTCAAAGGGTGCAAATACAGTGAGTCTTATGGGACTCTGCCGGGGAATCAAAAACTGTCTGCTATTGGAAAGTGTCCCCAATTAGGAGGTGTCCACTATGGGAGATTTTACTGTATTGTGCTGTATATTCTGTTCAGTCTCAGTCAGCTTCATAGACTGAAAAAGAGGCGTTACCCAGCAGGTGTGACATCATCTGAAGCCCTGCTGGGGAGCGTTTCCTCCCTTACACTGCTACACATAGCCCGAGCAGTTCAGTGTGTGATAGGCTGTGATTGGCTATGACTGCGGTTTTCTTTTTGATTTCCTCCCCTACAAATATCAATTATTTTGTTTCTTCATACATTTTATGGTAAAATGATAGGTGTCATTACAAAGTACAACTGGTCATGAAAAAAAACACGTCTTCTGATGGCTTTGTGCATGGAACAATAAAAGAGCTATGTCTCTTAGATGGCGAGGAGGAAAAAACGGAAACACAAAAATGAAAATTGGCCCAAATGGGTAAAGGAGTCTTTTTTTTTTTTTTTTTTCTTTTTCTTTTTTTATTGAATTTTTTCAAATTTTCAAATTAATTAGTTTATTTTTGTAACAGTAAAAGTCAACCAAAACGATCTCCTGCTTTATGACGCTTCTATCACTAAGTAACATGAGAAACAAGGATCAGCGAGTATTTACGTTCAAAATGTTTTATCAATACGACTAACTGCGAGCCGTTCCTGGCACGGCATGGAAAGTGTATGGAGAGCCTTTGAAGTATTTATAGATCTTTCTGAACATGTGAAGTGTGAGAGAGGAAAAAACAGGTCCAGCTCCTCGGGTATATAAGGACTCAGCACCCGCACCATACTGAGCACCCAGAGGAACGGGCACCGAATTATCCCACCTCTCCTTCTACTTGGGTGGTAAGTACTTCTATGTATCATCTTATATACAACCAAGACATTCCATTAGATGAGCAAAGAAGTGCAAAATATTATATAAAATTAGAATAATAATATCACACTTCAAATACAGTATATTATTAATACTTATGTCATATATTATTTATTATTTCATGTAATGAAATAAAAAAGACTTGTACACAGATAAATAAATGGTGAAATATAAACATAATATAATTATTATTTTTTTAAATATGATAATAATAATATAAATAATAATAATATCAAAATATAACTACATGGTAGACAAAAGTTATTCTAGAACAGTGTTTCCCAATCAGGGTGCCTCCAGCGGTTGCTAAACTACAACTCTCAGCATGCACTTGCTTGCTGTTTTTTTTTTTGTTTGTTTTTTTTTAACTTTATAGAGATTTTACGGGGCACAAATCTCTTGTTTGAATCAGCACTCTGCCTCAACAGGGGAGATTTATCAAAACCTGTGCAGGGGAAAAGTGGAGCAGTTGCCCATAGCAACCAATCAGATTGCTTCTGGCATTTTTTTTTTTAGGCCTTTTTAGGAATAAAAGCAGTGATCTGATTGGTTGCTATGGGCAACTGCTCCACGCTCCCTCTGCACAGGTTTTGATAAATCTCCCTTAATATATCTTCTGAATCACGGCCACAGAAAAACGTCTATACTTATGTTTTTTTCCAAACATAAATGGCGTAGACGTCAATTTTTGCTTTTACGTTAGTTTCTATGCTGAAAAATCCTGAAAAACGACCATGCAGTAAAAATCTCCAGTTTTATTTTATTTTTTATATGGTGTGAACATGGCCTTATAATGCTATAGAGACAGTGTACAAATATACAATTAAGATATTTTTGTAGATTTTTTTTTTTTGTTATTTATGGAACAGTGACAATTAATGACATATATATATATATATATATATATATATATATATATATATATATATATACACACTAAGGCAAGAGGAGCGCTGTGCCAATGATTCCAGATCCAGCTTGGTGCTCAGCTCCAGGAACAGACCAATTCCCAAGAAAACATCCAATAAGGTAGAAGCGGCACTCTAATATTGATAGAATCAAAGTTGTGGTTTATTCACACATCTGTGCAAAAACAGCAACGTTTCAGCTTAACAATAAAGCTTGATAAAGGCTTTATTGTTAAGCCGAAACGTCGCTGTTTTTGCACAGATGTGTGAATAAACCACAACTTTGATTCTATCAATATTGGAGTGCCGCTTCTACCTTATTGGGTGTATATATATATATATATAATCTTTATGTTTGTGCAGTCTTCTAGATGTATAAGTATTTGCAGCTGTACAAAAAAAAAAATTTAAAAGGGTACTGCAGCCAAAATTAACTTATCCTCTATCCACAGGAGCTGATTGTGGGGGTCCGATCGCTGGGACCCCTTACAATCTCCGGAACAGGACCCCGTCTTGCTTAGTCAGGAGCATGTGTCATCAGCCAACAGCTGTCCGGGCATGCTGGGAGTTGTAGTTTTGCAACAGCTGGAGGTCCACAGTTTGGAGACCTAAGGCTTAATAGGTTAAGTGACAGATGTTCCAGTTCCTTTTTTACAGATCTGTAGGTGATTTTTTTTTTACACATATCATATGGTATTACACTTGTAAAAATGGCCAGCAGTATAAAGAATGGAGGCTTTTATATATTTACTAGCTGGGTAAACGGTGTTGCCCGTTTTTTTCTTCCTAATCCTTGTTGGGGAGGAAAAGCAACAAAGGCGGAAGCTTTTGACTTCATATCCCGTCCTCATATATTGTTAGAGTAGAGAAAGAGAAAAAAATGGAGAGAGGACAGCGCCTCGTGTGATACCGTAAAACAACGGACCCCAGTTGGAAACCCTGGCAGGGTAAACTCTCACCTGGTGACCCTCTTGAGGGTTATGCGTATCTCCCCGTTTCCAGGGGTGTTGGAAGTGTCCGTGCTGCAGCCGAGGTGCCTTGACTGGTATCCTATGCAGGAACCCGTTGGATAATGGATTATGGAGAGAAAAAGGAGGCCCTTAGGTCCGGCGCTGCTTGGTCCACAAAGGTTCAGTCGAAATAGTGATGGAGGTTAAAAGTGGTTTATTTAAAATTAATAAATAAAACAATTGTCCAAGTGCATGCGATATCCTTTAGGTACAGGTCTAGTTTGAGGGTATTCCCTCAAACTATACCCTCAAACTAGACCCGTACCTAAAGGATATCATTACACCCAACCCACATGTCATTTACCGGAAAAACAAATCCCTCAAAAATATTTTAGCCCCCAGTCGCCTAAAGAATCTTAAAATTGCAACTTCTATACTCCCTTCTATGCCCCCGATAACAGGTAGCTATCGTTGTAACACCGCAAGATGCAAATGCTGCCATTCTATTAGCCATGCTAAAAAAACATTCAAATCTAATATAACCCAAGAGATATTCAACATAAAAACTTTCATGAATTGTAATACGTCATTCACCATCTACCTGTTGGAATGTTCCTGTTCCCTCCAATACATAGGACGCACCATCCAAACCCTGCGCTGCCGCTTAAATAAACATAGATCTAATGTAACAAATGGATACAGTCTCCACAGTGTGTCAAGGCACGCTGCGGTGGTGCATGATTGCCGTTTTTCAGACTTTCGAATTACCCCAATAGAACACATCACAGAAGATACCAACCAAAGATACACGGGTTTACGCCGCCGGGAAAATTACTGGATATTCCGTTTACAAAGTTTACAACCATCAGGTCTCAATGAGTATATCGAACATGTAACTTAAATTGGAATAGCACTACATTGTCTCTCTGAGCCACTTTTATCATAACCATATATTCAACTACACATTCTCCGGTCTAAATAGTCTTTATCATCCTGACTTACAATCAGATTGGATATTCCCAGTACAACACTTACCTTGAATTTTCCGCATCACCCAAATCCACTCCTAATTGGTCACTATCCGCCAGGTGACCTTTTGTTTACATTCTCGTCAAGAGCATACGCCGTGCTGCCAACTGATTGGCTATTGAGTTCTAGCCACACCTCCCCTTTTTTTTTTTTTTTTTTTTTTTTTTTTTGCCTGATTGGCTACATACGCATCATAGCTCCTTTTTTAAATTTAGATTAGCCTTTTAAACATGTCACACGATTCTATGCTGTGTATCAACCAAACATAGGTTTTATTCATTCATATTAACCCTGTCTTGACATCACCTGATACCCTATTGGTTTGGTACACTCTAAGCCTCCCTATGGGTTACGCTGTCTTGCGTCCCAAGCCTCCTTTTGGGTCTTTCTCCAACAAGACTGACGTCATTCATAGCCCAATAAGTATAAATTAATACATATGCGCATGTAAATCCTGTTGTGATCATATCAGTATTAATCTGTATAATCCACATATTCATAATTCTTGTGTATTGTAAGACGTCACATGATTTTAAGTAGTAATGTTCCCCGATCCCGTTCCGGTATGAACACACGCCCCCTGACCTTGAACATCGATTTGGCGCTTTTTCAACGTCTATTTAAAGGTTCATGCTTGTCATCTTACTACACATCTGCAATCTGAAGAA